>NC_057394.1:67129618-67429618 GCF_019320065.1 Cervus canadensis | reverse complement strand
CTCTTTGAGACCCCATGGACTGTAACCCACCAGGCTCCTCTGTCCATGGGCTTTCCCAGCCAAGAATACTGGAGTAGGTTGCCATTTCTGTCTCCAATTTTCATTCTTGCCATCCAGTAATGCTGCAGAAAAGAGAAGTGAATGACAGTTGTTCAGCTGTCTGAGTGTCAGTGTCTCAGCCAGTCTCTGAAACTTTGCTTCTTTGCAAGACTTATATCAGAGAATAGATGAAATAGTTTTCAAGTGTATTTTTTAAAGGGTGAAGTAGTAAAAAGAATACCAATTTATTATTTTATAATTGTTTTTAATTTCTTATTAATTTGACTTGAATTTTTTAGCCAGTGCCCTTTCTTTCCCAGGATCAAGGCGCCTGGGAAAGGTAATTATTAATGTTTCTTATGTGTTTTATCTTGTTGTATAAGGGTTCTGTGTGCAAGCAAATTTGTGAAAATCTGGGTTAAATGATTTTATGTAACTTTTTTTTTTCCACAGTAGTAAAAGATATTTACCAGTTTTCATCAATTAATAGCCAGACAAAAAAATAAAAGGTAATTACAGTTGCAAGCCATGATGGAAACATGGTTAACCTAACAGTATAAAATAATTACATAACAAAAGTGTTTTTTCATTTAAAAGATTTTTGGGCTCATTCTCTGGAGGCTAGTCTGGACCTGGGAAATACATTTGGTGTCAAGATCAGTGTTGTAGCATCTGCTGTGTCTCAAAAAGCTCATCAGAATAAGTGTGGAAGAAAATAGGAAGAGTAACGTGTGGCTCTTCTGTAACTTCAGAGTTTTCTGAATTGCTTGTGTTGTCGCATAGATAGAAGACACAACAAGTTATAAAATTGTGCTTCAGAAAAGTTTATCCCAAGCCCTAGAATTCCTCTGTTTGAAAGTCTTCCTAGAATTGAAATATAATGTACTCAAAAATGGGGAAAGATAGCCACGCCCTAAGTCTTTTGTGTTCAAATGGGAACTTACACTAGTGACAAAAGGAGGCTATAAAAAAACACTTGTTCCTGCAGGAAACCTGGATGAGCTTCACTGAGGAAATGCTTTCATTTTGTCAGATGCTGGAGAGAATTTGACTTCTGGAACTTCATATAACCCGTTTCTGGGATATAAAAAAACACAAGTTTTTTATATAGTTGTAACTGTTGCGCACATAATTTTTTTCCATTTACAGGTATCACCTGGCCTGTGTGTTGGCATGTTTGTCTCGTTGCTTACTTAGTTATTCCACTTGTATTTGCGTTTTAGTTTTCCACTTACTAGGATTGACTTTCCGTTAGTCCTAAAGTTTCTCAGAGGCAGGGGTCATAATTGTATTGCTTTATGATTTTCCCCAGCATTATTGGTATGTGGGGTCAGAAGAATGAATATATATTATCATTTTGTTGACATTATCAAATGGTAGTGCTTTCTTGTAAGACATCGTCAACTTTATCAATAGCTCAGTAACTATAAATAAAACCCTATTTTTAAGATGGCCTAGCAGCTAAACCGATAATTAAAATCATCACCCATCCAGTTTATGAAAATAGAGAAACCTGTACTAGGGATCTTCAGATTATATAAGTGCTCTAAAGTTTTTTCAATTAAAAAAATCATTTTTCACATTTGCCATGACTATTTCTGGAAGTCGTCTAAACCCGGCTATGGCTGGTATGCTGAGGAACACATAGGCCATTTTAAATGGATTGTTCCAACACTCAGAATCCTTCCTGTTTCCTGTGAGGATATCAGCTTCCGTGATAAAGAGTGATACAATCTCACTTCATGCCCCGAGGATGACACCAGCCAGAGGAGTCAGAGTCTTGGAGCTAACCCGTTCTGCTGGGTGTCTCTGTTATAATCTCTTTTCCTTGGCAAGCTTTCGGATGAGCAGAAGACGGGTTGGGGGCGGGCGGGTGGTGAAGTCCCATTGGCGACATCAGTCTCTTCTGGGGTTGAGGTCTTTGTGGACGCCAAGGGCTGACTTACAAGGCAACCCTAGATTTCTGGTATTGTTTAGTATTGAGACCATTATTTCATCAGAAACTTTCAGTATGAAAGTTTTCCTGTATTATTTTCCTCCATTTCCTGTTTTTTAAAAAAATTCTAAACATTTTCAAATATATTTTTGCTAGATCAGTAAAACAATGCCTTCCCCACACCCTCCCTTATCACTCGGTTCTTAGGGGAAAGGAAAGCAGACATGCTCTTAGAGGGATCAGAAGATTGACTGCTGTGTACTCCTCAGTCTCCAGGTCTAATGCAGGTTTCTATAATTGGAAGGTCTGTGTCTGTCCTCCTGATTGAATTTGCTTTCAGAGCATACAATGAAACCACCTTCTCTTGCCCATGCCACCAACTCTGAGGGACAGTGCCGGTCGCTAGGAAAAGCCAGCCCAGGGAATGATACAGATCTGTGGTCCTAGTGCATACAGAGTCAGTCTGTGGCAACACGGGGTGTATATGCTCTTTTTAGGATGTATTTTCTAGTGGCAGAGATAATACAGAGATCTGAGTGGGTTGGCATATTATCGTTTGAAAGTGTGAAAGTGAAAGTCGCTCAGTTGTGTCTGATTCTTTGCAACCCCAGGGACTATATAGTCCTTGGAATTCTCCAGGCCAAAATACTGGAGTGGGCAGTCTTTCCCTTCTCCAGGGGATCTTCCCAACCCAGGGATCAAACCCAGGTCTTCCACATTGCAGGCAGATTCTTTACCAGCTGAACCATAAAGGAAGCCCTTGAGAGGGTTAAACTCTTTCTAATCTCTGCTTCCATTTGTCTTTTATGTTCTTTGATGCTTATTTTATATCCATATAGCCAAAAAAATTGATTCATCTATTAATGTACTGAATGATACTTCATTCTGAACATATCAGTGCTATTTATGAGAAAGTATTTCCTAAATAAAATAATTGCTAAAAATGATGTTGTAAAAAAAAATCTCTATCTTGTTGAACTTCACAAGTAACTGTTTAGCATAATGGGCATGCTAATTACAACTCATTTTTTATGATTATCAATCAAGTCCTGGAAGGACCTGTTCATCATAGCAATTAGTTTGGTCTAGTTTGAATTGCTGTGTGTACTGGAAAGTTCTAAGAAGGTTGTATTTCTTTTATGAGTAGAAATATTCCATTCAGAATTTCCCTAATCTGAGCTTGCCTTCCCAAGACAGAATTATGACTATACTTTTCCTAAATTATTTTTTAGTTCTGAAACTCTTCTACATTTAACTTTTAAAAATGCATGCTTGAGTTTATCAGTACAGGCTTGATAGAAGCCCATGGGACCTTTCTTTGATTTTTAAAAATTGTGGTTAAAATATGCATAACATTAAGTTTACCATTTTAAAACCATTTCTGAGTACACAGTTTAATGACTTTAAGTCCACGCACATGGTTATGCCAGTGTCACCACTCAATCCCCAGAATTTTCTCATCATCTCTACTGAAATTCTGTATCCTATTTACTAACGTCCCATACCTGCCTCCCCCAGGCCCTGGCAACCTCTTTCTACTTTCTGTCTCTGTGAATTTGAGAACTCTAGGTATCTCATCTAAGTGGACACATACAGTATTTATTCTTTTGTGTCTAGCATATTTTATTTAGCATAATGTCTTAAGGGTTCATCCTTACTGTGTGTTAGTATTTCATTTCAAGGTTGCATAACATTCCATTGTATCCATGTTTATTCATTCCAGTGGATACGTATTTTGTCTGTCTGTTCATCTGTTGATAGACGTTTGAATGTTCCGTCTTTGGACTATTGTGAATAATGTTGCTTTGAACATTAGTGTACAGCTGCCTGAGACCCTGCTTTCAAATCTTTGGGGTATACACTAGAAGTGGGGTTGCTAGATCATATGATAATTCTGTGTTTGATATTTTGAGGAACTTCCATAATGTTTTCCATGTTGGCTGTTCAGTTCAGTCGCTCATTTGTGTCCGACTCTTTGCGACCCCATGGACAGCAGCACGCCAGGCCTCCCTGTCCATCACCAACTCCCGGAGCCTACTCAAACTCACGTTGGCTGTACCATTTCACATTCACACCTTTTACACTTAAGTTTATATTAAAAATTCATTTTACATATTTGCCAGAAACATTCTGTCCCCCTAGGTAGTGAACTGAAGGTACGAATACCTCTTAAAACTTGTAACAGATTAGGAGGATAAACATAGTTAAGATAACTAAACTTTTATTTTTGTTTAAAATACTTGTTTATTTTTCGGCTTCCCTGGTAGCTCAGGTGGTAAAATACTTGTTTATTTTTGATCACAAAATATGTATTACAGAAATTTGGAATATAGTTAAGCAAAAAAAAAAAAAAATCCCCTCTATCTTTCCAGATAAGTACATTATACATGATACTTAAAAAATTGTATTCTTTTTCTGTATACATTATACTTAAAATTGTATTCACATAGTACATATTGTTTTATTACATACCTAAATCTTCCAGAGTCCTTTTGGTTTTTGTGGGTTTCTTGGTTTGTTTTTGTTTTTCTCTTGGAAGTAAGCACATAGTTTAGCTTTTTGTTAGCATCTTCCCTTGCTATGCACACTAACGTAGGATGGAAGAGCATTAGATTATCAGCCTTAAGGTACCTGGTTGTCATGGTTGTTGTTCAGTCGCTAAGTTGTGTCCAACTCTTTTGAGACCTCATGGACTGCAGCACGCCAGGCTCTTCCACTGCCCCAGAGTTTGCTCAGATTCATGTCCATTGAGTCAGTGGTGCTATCTAACCATCTCATCCTGTCATCCCCTTCTCCTTTTGTCTTCAATCTTTTCCAGCATCCCGGTCTTTTCCAATGAGTCAGTTCTTTGCACACCAGGTGGCCAAATTATTGGCACTTCAGCATCAGTCCTTCCAATGAATATTCAGGGTTGATTTCCTTTAGGATTGACTGGTTTGCTCTCCTTGCAGTCCAAGGGACTCAAGAGTCTTCTCCAGCACCACAGTTAGAAAGCATCAATTCTTCAGTGCTCAGCCTTCTTTATGGTCCAACTCTCACATCTGTTCATGATTACTGGAAAAACGATAGCTTTGACTAGATGGACCTTTGTCAGCAAAGTGATATTTCTGCTTTTTAATATGCTGTCTAGGTTTGTCATAGACAAGGAGAAGGTAATGGCAACCCACTCCAATATTCTTGCCTGGAGAATCCCTTGGACAGTATGAAAAGGCAAAAAAGACAGCCTGGTTAATCAGTGCTGAAGGTACATACCTATCCAGGGTGGCTTAGGTTGAGTGGACCTAGTGAACCTAATAGGTGTGAAGATTCTTCCCTATTAGTTACACATCTTCAGTACATTCATTGGTAGAATAACTTCACAAGTTGCTATTTGAAGCATTTAATTTGTTTTCGAAAACTCCAGAGTGATGATTTAAATGAAACATAGTTAAACTATGTTTATGTTCGTCTACAGTGAAATCCATACAGTTAGATGAAAACCGTTCATACCTCTACTTCATATTTAGGCACAGTTAGTAGATGTCATGGGACATCAGCATTGTCCTAACTAATTCCACTCTTCCTGTGATGGGTCCTTGTATTTCCCAGTCATTGGAAGTCACAGGGTTCTTCAGTCTGATAAGTGCATGTGTGCTAAGTTGCTTTATTCGTGTCTGACTCTTTGTGACCCTATGGACTGTAGCCCATCAGGTTCCTCTGTCCATGGGATTCTCTAGGCAAGAATACTGGAGTGGTTTGCCTTGCCCTCCTCCAGGGGATCTTCTGACCCAGGGATTGAACCCATGTCTCTTAGTCTCCCACATTGGCAGGCAGGTTCTTTACCACTAGCACCACCAGGTATGTCTGATACAAATCTCATAAAAGGTTAAGTGGTTAATTTTTTAGTGATTCTGCCTGCTTTGGCTTGGATTAGCACTTTATAATTTTGTGATAGAGGGTGGAATCTTAAGTCTTTGAAGTTGATAGAATTACGATTCTTAGTATGATTTTCTTGATAACCAGCAAAGATACCACTGCCCCCAGGAAGAAGAGTAATTAAAAGCCTCACCGCAGTAACCTAAATAATGACGACGGTGGTCGTTAATCAGAACATCCTGGTGGTGTTTACATTTGCGTTGTGCTGCCTCAGTAGAGACACACCAGGAGCCCAAGCTGAGGACTGGTTTGTGTCATGGGCAGCACAGGACGATCCCGGGTTTTGACAGCTCCACGGAGCTCTTGGAGAGGCTTGTTTCGGTTCTGAAGATGCCCTGTTCATGTTATCAGTGGGCCAGCTTGAGTCCAGCCTAATGAAGACCCCTCCGGGCCTTTGTCCACAACCGAAGGGTACACTCTGTGTCACGTGCTCTTGTGACCGCTCTGAGGATGAAGGGCACATGTAGTCTTCAGGGCCTGCCTTCTCAGTGGATTTTGGGAGAATGAAGTCACCAATGACATTCCCAAGGTTTAACCAGGTAAACCCAGACAGAGGTGTTTTGGGGAATTGGGGAATGGATTTTTTTTTTTATTCTTGTGGAGGTAAATTTCTTTTATATTTGAGGCATTTTGAAAACATGCTGGTGTACATGTCTGAGACAGGGTAAAGTCAGAAGGAACTCCCGTGTTGGGAGCAGTTCAGCCTTTGAAGGACTGATGTTCTCTGTAAGAAGAATCTCAGGAGTGGGGGTTGAATCCTGACTGCCCCTGACTGCCCCGTGACCTTGGGAAGTCATTTCACCTTTGAACCTCTTTCATTACCTGGTAAGCGTGGATTATCGTCTCTTCCTTGTGAGGATATTGTGAAGATTAAATGAAATAATGTCTGTGAAGCTACCTAGCACAGAGCAGGTTCTCGATCCTTAGTTTCTGAGTTCCTGCTCTTGCTGGTTTCATTACCAGGAGTAAATTGCTTGCTTGGCTAGTGTCACTGCCTTTGTTTTCTCGTGTGTGCAGAAATCCCTGGAGCTTCTTCTTTGCATCTTGAACTGTAGATTTTTGCAGAGCAGCTTTTTGGAAAACCCAGGCTCAGAAAGGTTATCAACATCCCATGGATTGATTACAAGTAAACCTGGGACTAAAACCCAGGCCTTAGGACTCCAGTCCTTTCCACCAGGCCAGGGTTATTGGTCGTGCTTTCTGCTTTTCTGAGGAGTGTGGGCATGGGAGATACATGCTTTGACTTTTTTATTGGTTCTCAAGTTACCAGCATTTGGAGCAGTATCTCATAAAGCTTCAAGTAATTTAGCATGCATAAACTCAGTTCGTATAATGAGCTATCATTATGCACGTTAGCTTGATTTTTTTTTTTTTTTTTAAGCAGATTACCAAACCCTTAGGGCAGAGCTGCCTGTAAACTGATTAATGACTTCAGAATAATTGCACTGCTGTCAGGAAATTGTATGACTTTGAATGGTAATATCCTTTTGTGTTATAATTTTAAAGGTGGTGAATCATATTTTTGGCTGATATAATTATCCCCCCCCCCATTTAAAATGTAATTACCATAAAGTATTAAATTTTGACGCAGTTTGATATAGGCTTTGATTTAGTTCATATTCTAGAAGAATGGTGTCTGGACTTTCTTGGAATTTATGTACCTGCTTGTCGATATCCACGCTATTTCATTTCTTGTGTTTTTCTCCCCTTGTTTTGTAAGAGGCACAAGGCAGACCATTCGGGGGGCATCTTTTCTATTACTTCTAAAAGCCTCTAAGACTGTCTTCTTAGCATGCAGAGAACACTTCTAAATCAAGGACTAAGAAAAGAATGACAGTCCAATAGAAAAAATAGTGACTTTATGTAATAGGATGACACCTGGTCTCTTAATCACATGAGTCCGAGAGGTGAAGGGTGCACACGCTGGCCCCAGGTGGCATGACTTCAGGTCCCGAATCTTCCACTTACTAGTTTGAGCGGACTCTTAAAATCCCTTTGTCTCCATTTCCTTGTCTGTCCAGTGAGGATTAAATGAATTAGTAAATGTAAAATAACTTGGGACAGTATTTGGCACACAATACTCAAGAAGTGTTAGCTGTTGCTATGATTGTGACTATTTAAAAAAAAAATTATCCCAACCTCACTCATCCTAAAAGAAATTCAAGTTTAAACAAAGCTGAGACACGTGAAAATACTCCGTGAGCAAGGGTGCAGGTGGAGGGCAGTGCCGCACGTGGGTGATTCTTTTATATTAAAATATTGGCACTGCTTTCAGTCAGCTCAGTTCGTCGCTCAGTCGTGTCCGACTCTTTGCGACCCATGAACTGCAGCACGCCAGGCCTCCCTGTCCGTCACCAACTCCTGGAGTCCACCCAAGCCCATGTCCATCGAGTTGATGATGCCATCCAACCATATCATCCTCTATCATCCCTTTCTCCCCCTACCCTCAATCTTTCCCAGCATCAGGGTCTTTTCCAGTGAGTGAGCTTTTCGCATGAGGTGGCCAAAATCCTGGAGTTTCAGCTTCAACCTCAGTCCTTCCAATGAACACCCAGGACTGATCTCCTTTAGGATGGACTGGTTGGATCTCCTTGCTGTCCAAGGGACTCTCAAGAGTCTTCTCCAACACTATAGTTCAAAAGCATCAATTCTTTGGCACTCAGCTTTCTTTATGATCCAACTCTCACATCTATACAGGATTATTGGAAAAACCATAGCCTTGACTAGACGGACCTTTGTTGGCAAAGTAATTGTCTTGGCTTTTTAATATGCTGTCTAGGTACTGCTTTAGCAGAGGAGAATTTAAAATAGCTGTTAAAGGTAAAAGAGCTATTAGACTTTGACCCAGCTGTTCCACTTTTAGGGATTCATCTTAGAAACGTGTATTAAAAAGACACGTATGTTTGCGAGCAGGAGTTTCAGTGTTGTTCATGTTAGCAGCAGACTGGTAGTGACTGATCTATTCTGGCGGGAGACATTTAAATTGTTAAATGCGTATAATGAAATGTGCTGTGGAGCCACCAAAGAGAGAGGATGTACATGTGTTAATGATTCCAAAGATGTACTATTACGGGGAAGGGGAAGCTTTCACACCCACACTGCCACACCCGCCAGGTAAGTCTGCACTGTCTCTGGAAGGAATTAGAATCAACTGTGGTAGCAGTTGCCTTTGAAGAGAGGGTCAGGGAGGGCTGGTAGGGAGACTGACTTTCCTGTATTCTTTTGTATCATCTGAAACAGAAAAATGTTAACACGCCTAAGTGTTAGTTTTTCCCCTCCCTGAAGTTCTTTATGTGCTCCCGCCAGCACACACACACACAGATGTGTGTGTGCATGTACATATACCGTCACGCACACTTTTCAGAACAAATGTTAGTCCAGGTGTCCGACTGTGCGGTGACAAGAACCAGCCTGTGCTGGTGGTGGTTAATACTTACTGAATATGCACTGTGATCCTTGGGGCGTTGCAAGCGTCTTACCCTTCTCATCCAAGCAGGTGCTGATGAGAAAAACCTCCCTGGGTGGTGGAAACTGAGGCCCTGGCTAAGTAAGCCCAAGACCCAGGGCTCTCCTATAGTTGCTGGAAGAGGTGCTGGGGCCAAAAAGACCTTGCCATGTGTGCCTGTTTTTAGAGATCTGAGAAGAGTGAGTTGAAAGGGCCACCAAGAGTTCTGCGCCTTGTTAGGAAACCCTGGATGTGTCTATCAACTCTTTGATTCTATTTCAGTTTCCAGAGGTGAGAGCCAGACTGGAAACTCATGTGGCTTGATAGATTTTTGTGCTTTATGCAACCCCCTGGAATTTCTAGAAATACTTTTGAACCCTCAGAGAATTGGAGCTATGACCAAGATTCTTTGTGTGAAACTTCTTGAACAGATCAAATGTAGAGTTTTACGGAAATTGGTACATATCTCTACCTTGTATAGGATGCTCTTTAAGCTGATTGCTACTTGCCTGAAGGCTGTAGTTATCAACTCTGACACCATGATGAGGGTGAATTGGCTTATCCTTGTGTGTGTAGCATTTCTCAGTGTGAAATGCAGTGTGGTCTGTATATATGTAGAAAAGATAGTCATATAAATTACGCATTGAATATGGTACTTTCTTTTATGGTTTCATCCAGTAAATCTTAGGCTACTGCTTCTTAATATTTTTGCCACTCCAGGCTGTTGAGGGATGTTCCATTTCTATCAGTAAACAGTGGCTCATTGGGGCAGTGATTTTTCTACAAGGGACCCAGGGGTCTTTTAGGGTATCCTGGGGGCAGTAGTGGAGAGTGGGAGGGTAGAGATAAATGATTCTGATTTTTATAACACACACACACACGCACTCACACTCGTAGTAGATGAGAATTAACTCTCTTAGACAAATGAATATTGTAACCTTTAACTTTATCTCATTACCCTGGAGGCAGAAATACCTGATGAAACCTTGATTTCACTAGCTGGCGTGTCTTCTCTCCATTTATGCACTGTCAGATTGCACATAAAACACGTTCGTGACCGATGAGCCCTGACTTGTAAGCAGGCAAGACAGACAGCCAGTTCTAGCCGGTGGTTCTTCTCCTTACAGGAAAAGGCACAGCTTCGAAGGTGGAGGAAGGATTGGACACGGTGCTGGGGAACGTGGGCCATCCATTGAACCGAAAGTAGGTGGTTTATTCTGAAATCAGCTTCTGTTTCCTCTTTATCAACGTGGTCTTTTTCTGTTTCAGCGAGTGGCTGTTTAATCTCTTCTGGAACCCTCTGGTTTGTTACAGCAGAGATGTCGGCTCCTTTGTAGGAATTACTTGAAGCCAGAGTCATGGTGGACGTGGGCAAGTGGCCCATCTTCACCCTGCTGTCGCCTCAGGAGATCGCGTCCATCCGGAAAGCTTGTGTCTTCGGCACCTCAGCCAATGAAGCGCTCTACGTCACTGACAGCGATGAGGTGGGCCTCTCCCAAACCCCAGAGCTTCCTTCCAGGGCTTTCCGGGAGGTGGGGTCTGCCATGTGCAGACTGAGAAAAAAGGAGGGCAGAAAGAGAACCTGAAATCCAAAAAGACGGTGTGTCTTTGATGTAATTTGTCTTTTCCTTCAGTTTCTTGGTTTAATACCCCTCATCTCTGCTGCCCTTCGAGTTTCATTGCTTCTTGTTGCTCAGGAGCTTGGTCGTGTCTGGGTGACCCCACGGACTGCCGCACGCCAGGCTTCCCTGTCCTTCACCATCTCCTGGAGTTTGCTCACACTCAGCTCTGTTGAGTTAGTGATGCCAACCAACCACCGAATTTCATGGTACAGCCAGATATTATAAAACTTAAGTAGGCAGCAGAGGTTGAATTTTAACAGCTGTATCAGCCCCTACCTATCTGCTGAGCGGTCAAGCTGAGCTGAAGCGCGTCTTGTGTTCAGGGTGGAGAAGGGACCCTTTGTGTAGCTGTAGGCCAAGTGACTCAGACAGAACTGTTTGTCTCCCAGGTCTTTGTATTTGGACTGAACTACAGTAACTGTTTAGGAACTGGAGATAACCAGAGTACACTTGTACCCAAAAAGCTGGAAGCCTTATGTGGAAAGAAGATTAAGAGTCTTAGTTATGGGAGTGGACCCCATGTTCTTCTCAGCACTGAAGGTAAAGTGGCAACAAGTTCAGCTTCTTCTGTTTGTGGGAAATCGAGTGATTAATTCTAAGCTAAAAGAAGGTAGAGCTGTGCCACATACTGAGTTTCAAATGATTTGTTTCTTATTTCTGAGTGGAAGTACATAAAGCCGGTGAAAGTTACTAAACACTTCAGGCTCTGCTTGGAACAGCTGTCAGATGACTTTCATTTTAATCAAACTTCTGAGGTTTTAGACGGCTTCTGTCAAGTTGTGGAAGATGAACCGCAGCAGATGAAAGTGGCCCTTCAGCCCAGTTTTCAGTGAGCTTTGTTGTAGCATGGCAATGTCCAGGTTTTACTTGGTACGTTTTTAAAAACACAGGTGATACTGGTTTTGCTTTGCCAGTGTCATTTCTGAATCTTGAATTCAAGAAGTCTCAGTTCATTTCCTGGCATTCATGTGGCCGTCTTATAGAAAAACGGTGGGGTAGATTCTTCCTGCCTCCCCGAGACCCCCAGAGAGCCCTCTGCGTTCTTCCCAGGCTGCAGATCTGCACCGTGGGCGCCCGGAACTCCCCGAGTCTGTCATACACAACCCGGCTTCTTCCCTTCACGCTTTAGGCACATGAGTTCTTGCTCTCTAGCTTTTTGTTGGGTAAACTGTAGTGTGCGCTTGGGAGCGATTGCGTCTCTGCCTTTCTGACTCTAGCCTGGGGAATCATGGCTTCCTTGGATGTAACCACCGGTCTTAGTATTGAGCTTTTTAGTTGCCTTTGACCCCCACTGGAATCCAGCTGGGTTCTCGGCATCTTCCTCAGGCTGTGAGGTCCAGATGTGAGCATGACTGTCTAGTGAGAGTGTAACCGGCATGGAGCATAATGAGGTGATTATTCCGCCTTTGAGTTGTGTGATCCTGCCTTCTGGCATCACATGGGCCCTTTCAAGCAGCTGCTTCTTTGCTGGCTGGCTCAGCTTGTCATCCATTGTGACCTAATGGTTTAATGTTTTCCTAACGCATTAATTTTTTAATGCAGCAATTGACTTCCTACTGTACAATTCTGAAGTGTTTTTTTTTTTTTTAAGAGCAAACATATTAAAACATGTGCATGACCTTGGGAGACTATTAACTTTTGGAATTATTTCTGGAGTTCAGATCCTGCAGTTTTAAATATCTTGAATGTTATAATTAAGATATACCTAAGCAGAAAGCACAAAAATAAGTAACTGATTTTCTTGTGGGAGTAGTCTTCTTTTTGTGTTTAATTCAGTTTTGATTGTTCTAATACGTTTTACATAACATATATATGATACGTGATATATAGCATGTTTAATGTATGTATAATATATACATTTGTGTGTATTTTGTATCTATTTCAAGTAGTCGTATAGTTCAAAAACAATTTAACACTTTAAACCATCAGTGTATGACTTTTAGTAAAAACCAGCACTCAGTTTTATCCATCCTTACTCTTAAAAACCACTCCTTTTTAACTCCTTCAGGTGTTTTTTTCTGACTTTTATTTATTTATTTTTTTCCTGACTTTTAATCTCATGTTTTTAAATTAATATGCTTATGCTGTTGGTTTTGAATTTTAATTTTAGACCTTATCCATTGACTTTATGTAACAGCAGATAGAATTAGCACTCTTTCTAATTAGCCTGATTGGCCTTCCTTCTCGGAGAAGGCAATGGCAACCCAGTCCAATACCCTTGCCTGGAAAATCCCATGGATGGAGGATCCTAGTAGGCTGCAGTCCGTGGGGTCGCAAAGAGTCAGACATGACTGAGCGACTTCACTTTTAACTTTTCACTTTTTACTCTCATGCATTGGAGAAGGAAATGGCAGCCCACTCCAGTGTTCTTGCCTGGAGAATCCCAGCGGTGGCGGGCCCTGGTGGGCTGCCGTCTGTGGGGTCGCACAGAGTTGGACACGACTGAAGCGACTTAGCAGCAGCAGCAGCAGCCTTCCCTCTGCTTCTCCTGTCAGTATAGTGATGTCACCACGTCACCATGTTCAGTTTTCACATTCCTAGGACTCGAAAGTGTTATTCACAGCTGAGCCATTCTCCTTTCTTACACAGCCGTTTGCTTTCCTGGTCTTACTTTTCTCCCCATCTGTCACTAACATGAGCCTGAACTCCGCTGTATCGCAGTGTTGCTTCTGGGCACCTCTGAGCCCATCAGGCTGCTCCAGGTCACCCTGTCCCCCGGCTCCAGCCTGGACTGGTCACTCTAAGCTGTTGCACACCTGTTGTCCTAGATCTTCATTTCACCATCATCCTCCGAAGTCACTTCACCTTTGTCCTTTCTGAATCGCCTACGTTTTGTGTCCCGTGTCTTCCTCCTTGGATTATAGCCTCATGTGGGTGAGACACATTTTCTAGTAGCTTCCCAAGAAAGGGATATGAGAGAAGTCTTTCAGACTTAATCTTAAAATGCCTTAATCTTCCCCAGGCAATTGATCCGTGACTTGTCTGCACAAAAAAGACAAAACAACAACAAAATAGCATTTCCATTCCAATCCTTTAATAGTATTTTGAGCATTTGCCTCTACTACCTGGTAGGCAGAGCTCAGTCCAGAGTGAAGAAAGGGTCTCTTTCTGGTCGGACCCATTTATAGCCCCCAAGGCCACTGGCGTTGTTCCAGCATAATCTAATCCTCTTGCCAGCTCTGTTTGGGGGCATTTTCCCCATAGCCCTGCAGTCCTTCTTGTTGACAGAATGGTTCCTGTGCCTGCATTTTGTGCCTCTCAGGTGCAAGAGGAAGATGTCTAGATTCAGTGCATCTCTGCAGCCCCCCACACCCACTCATTTCATGGCCCCGGGAGGCCACCCCAAGAGAGTGCACCAGACGGTCACTTGGTGGTTCCCATCACCTTGTGATGGGCATCGACACATCCTACTTTGATGCGCCTCTTCAATTCCCAGAGTGATCTCATAGGGCCGTGCCCATGTGGGTGTCCTGTTTCCAGTCCAGTTTCCATTGCCTGTCCACCTGACCACACAGCCAGGCCATTGGCTGTAGCCGTTGAGTTGGTAAAGACCTAACCACAGGGGCTTTTCCGATCGCTTAGTTCTTGCGTCACTGCTGGGAAGACAGCCTGCAGTTCAGCCACTGAGCTGATTGTTCTTGCCTCCTGCAGCCAGTCTTGCCATCCACTGGTTTTAATGTGGCCACTTTCCAAACGGGAGCGTGCCCATTTGCTGTGGAACTGCGTCTGCAAGGCCAGCAGCTCTTGATTGCTCGGTTAGAGCTTCACAGGGCACGTCCATAAGGCAGTGGGTTCTAGCAGCTTCTCAGCTGGCTCCAGATGAACAGAGGCTGCCTGCTTCATGATATAGCAGGCACCTCCCCACCTTACCCCAGCAGCATGCCCCCTGGGTAAAACATTTCTGTTTTATTATGAAACCCTCTGGGCACTGCCTTCCTTACTAGAGTGCTTCTCCAACACCACCCAAGATGTGGGTATCTCAGGTTTCATGATTATTTTATGTCTTTCAGTCATTGAGGGGATCTCAGTTACCGCGCAGGCTACTGATTTCCTCGCAAATGGTGAGCACCAGGCAGCAGCATCTGGGAAATTTCTGGTCTGAAATCCCAGTGGTCACTGCTGGGAGGTGCTGCAGGTTGGCTGTAAGCTCCTGGTGCAGAGTGCAGGTGGCGGATACTCTCACGGTCATGTCTGAGTCAGTGTCTTCCCACCCTTCAGCAGTGGGAGAGCTGCCACCCTCTGCTAACTCAGACATACCTGCTCTCATGCAAGACCCCACTCAGATCCAGCTGTCTTTCGGGTAATCTTACAGATGGGGCTTCCCTGGTGGCTTAGTGGTGAAGAATCCACCTGCCAAGCAGGAGATGCAGGCTCAGTCCCTGGGTCAGGAAGATCCCGTGGAGAAGGGAACGGCAACCCACTCCAATATTCTTGCCTTGGAAATCCCATGGACAGAGGAGCCTGATGGGCTACAGTCCATGCCGTTGCAAAGCATCGTACACGACCGAAGTGATTTAAAAAAGCCTGCTGTTAGTCCCCAGAAACCATCTGCCTTTCCCGCAGGCCACTGGGCAAGCTTCAATCGTTCAGCGAGTTCATTGGCCCCAGCGCCCCAGCTTGAATTACAGTGATGAACTCTTCTTATCCACGGGATGTTCTCTCTTTAAACACCTGTTTGGGCTCAGGCATTCTAGGGGTTCCCATCCAGCGCCCAGTTAAAACTGGCCTGAGGGTGGATTTCCACGCCTCATGTTTTAGGTAGGGGAAGCAGTGCCCAGTCAGAACTAATATCCATCCAATAGTACCTTCAGCTAAGAGAGACGGGACCACCTCACACAGAGTCTGTTCCAAAACCCCAGTTTCCATCCAGACTGTCACTTGACTCCCGTCCACTGTTGCCCATCCGCATCTTCCCGTTTTAAGCTTGGCTGTTAAGACTTCACCTGCAGGCTGTGGAATCACAGTGTGCTGGTCCTCTCTCCCCCTGGCTGTTTCACTCACTTACGCCTTTGGGTGCCTGGCCAACAGTGGGGCCACAAGATCCTGGCCTTTAGGTCAGGCTTTATCTTGATTCATCTTCCTTATCCTTGCCCCCAGGGCATTCCTGGTCAATTTTCTTATCTTAATCATTACCTTCTAGCTTTTTGAAAGTGAAAAGTTGCTCAGTTGTGTCTGACTTTTTGTGACCCCATGGACTGTAGCCCACCAGGCTCCTCTGTCCATGGGATTGTCCAGCAAGAATACTGGAGTGGGTTGCCGTTCCCTTCTCCAGGGGATCTTCCCAACCCAGGGATTGAACCCATTGGGATTGAATACAGGTGTCTCCTGTATTAAAGGCAGATTCTTTACCGTCTGAGCCACCAGGGAAGCCCTTATAGCTTTTTAAATGCCTTTAAAACTGGGATAAATAGAGTTGACTTGTTTGGGGCCCTTCAGAGTTAGAGACCAACACGGGGTCCCTTTGGTCCAGCAGACTGTGACAGTGCCATAGTCATCCCTTGGCTTCAGTTCCATTAACATCCCTTTTATTGATCCCACTCGGTAATTGAAGACTTTTATTCTGCCGGGTTGGGTCCCTTGCTCCCCCTTTGTCTTTCTCCATTTTCATAATTCCTTTCATGTTCTCGGTAAGATCCATATGACGAAGTTGAGATAGCATATTGGATAAGGCTTCTCAAACTATTTGATTTTGTATTCAGAGGTGAATACCCCAGGTATCATAAAGCCAGTCCCACATGGTTTGCATCTCAGCTGCTTCATCTGGGATGTTCCATTTGCCATTAATAGGGGGAGTTGGGAATTCGGTCTTCTCAGGATAAACACACTACCGTGGCTTTTATCCAGTCCACCACCCTGGCAGTCTCCTTAGGAATAACCTCCTGGGTCATGCACAGCCATGTGTGACGGCTCAGTAGAGAGCGGTGGGTCCTGCCTCAACGCACACCTGCTCTTCCAGCCCGCAGCCTTGAAAACCACAGACACACCCCTCATGTCAGTTACACGCACAGCCCGTGTCAGTAAAGGCTCCTCAGGAAGCCGGTGACATCAGCCCTCAGAATGAGCCAGTTCCTGCACACCATACCCTCTGCTTTTGGTTGTTTCTTGGTCTCCCGTTCCCCACGTTAACTATTTTCTCAGTAGACTCAGAGGTATTAGAGGTACTTTCTGTTGCTCCTGCATAATTTTCTCGGCAGCTTTGAGGCAAATGGCTGAAGTACAGATTGACGCAAATCTGAGCTTGAATCAACATCAAGGGCCCCACCCAGCACTTACTTTTATTTTCATTTCAGCTGTTATATATGAAATAAGCAGGAAATTGTTCATTTAGCGTGCTTATTTTGCATTTCCTTATGTATCTGTTGAGCCAGTTCCTTAGGAGTTGGCTCTACTCCCATTTCTAAATTGCATTGGTAACTTTGACCTTTGGTATCTGATCACAGCACGGCTGCAGTTTCGTACCAGGGTGACTAGGTAGCTATCCGGGAGTCAAAGTTTCCTCATTCTTTGTTCTTTAATCTCTTTGTCTTCAAAAAACAAATGTCTGTGAGCCATTTGCAGACTGTTTTGCAAATCCCATCCCTGACATCAACTAAATAGAGAGTTCTTGGTTGCAGTGTGTGTGTGTGTGTGTGTGAGACAGAGAGAGAGGGAGAGAGAGAGAGAGACAGAAAGTGTTAGGTAATTCCTAGACCCAATCTCTGTGTGTGTGTGTGTGTGTGTGTGTGGTAATTCCTAGACCCAATCTCTGTGTGTGTGTGTGTGTGTGTGTGTGTGTAGGCACTCCCACACCAAGAAGTAATGCTTGGATATTATCAGAGTGTCCAGGAATTGCACACAATTCTGATGCTGTCTACTCAGAGATAGAATCAGATCGCACAGGTAAGAGGCTCAGTCCCATGACACCACCCTCCACTGGAGATGCTGGTCTCCAGCCCAGGCTGTTACCTGTGCTTCTGATTAACCGGCTACAAATCCCAGGTTCTCTCTACCTCTCCTTGGGCTTTGTGTGTTTTTGTTTTTGTTTTTTTTCACTGTTCCATGTGGCATGTGGGATCTTAGTCCCCAACCCAGGGATCAAACTCAGACCCCCTGCAGTGGAATCCTAACCACTGCAGATTCCTAACCACTGGACCACCAGGGAGCTTGTGCTTTGGATTGGATTAATTTGCTGGAATGACTCAAGGAACTCCAGAAAATTGATTTACTCATTAGATGACTGATTATTATAAAAGGATATGAATCAACAGTCCGAATAAAGGAGCCTTCATCCTTGTAAGGCTTGGTGCCCTACACAGTGGCATGTGTAAGTGTTCTTGTTCTCCGATATGAAAACACTCTGAAAAGGCCAGAAAACTGTCCCCTGAGGTTCTTATGGAGGCTTCCTTATGTAGTCATGACGGCTAAGCCATTGGCATTGGCAGTTGATTCAGCCTCCAGCCTTCTCCCCTCCAACCCACTTACCTTGTGGTTGGTTCTCCTGGCAATAGAGATGCCAGGAGATAATGTTCTTATTATCAAAAGATGCCCTCATCATTGTCAGCTGTAAGGAGATTCCTCTGGTTTTGGAAGCTGTGAGCCAGGGACTGTGGATGATGACCATATATACAAGAGCAATGTATTTTTGTAATCTGGATGACCAAATATATATTTCTTACAAATCACAACGTCACTAAAAGAAGTAAAGGTTGGAACACGAGTTGTACAGAGCCTGGGAGGAAAGTTCCGGGTCAGCTGTCTCTTCTCTGAGCTGATTGTGTGTGTGTGGCCCCCCTTGTGTAGATGGAGTCGTGTATGCCTGGGGCCACAATGGCTACAGCCAGCTTGGGAATGGGACAACCAACCAAGGCCTGGCACCCATCCAGGTCTGCACCAACCTCTTGATCAAGCAAGTGGTTGAAGTAGCTTGTGGCTCGCATCATTCAATGGCTCTGGCAGCTGATGGAGAGGTAAGTGCCCTGCTCTTATGCTTTGTTTTTACTTTTATTTATCTATTTTTTATTTCTTGAGGGGGGCCATTCCTCAAGGTATGGAAGATCTTAGTTCCCTGACTGGGGATCAAACTCATGCTCCCTATAATGGAGGTGGGAAGTCTCAACCACTGGAGTGGAAGGGAAGTCCCTCGCTTATTTCCCTGTAGCTCAAACGTTAAAGAATCTGCCTGCAATGCAGGAGACCTGGGTTCAACCCCTGGATTGGGAAGATCCTCTGGAGAAGGAAATGGCAACCCATTCCAGTATCCTTGCCTGGAGAATCCATAGACAGAGGAGCCTGATGAGCTATAGTCCATGGGGTTGCAGAAAGTTGGACACGACTGAGCAACTAATACACACAAAAGACACATAAAAGTTACCATCTTAACCATTTTTAAGTGCTCAGTTCAGTGACATTAAGTACATTCACGTTGTTTTGCAACCATCACCACCATCCATCCACAGCACAGTTCATCTTGCAGAACTGACCTCTGTGCCCATTAAACATTAACTCTCTTCTTTCTTTTAGTCCCAGCCCCTGGCAACCCCCATTCTGCTTTCTAAGAATTTGACCCCTCTAGGTACTTCCTGTGAGTGAAATCACAGAGTACTTGTCCACTGTGACCACCTTATTTCACTTAATGTCCTCAAGGTTCATCCATATGGCAGCATGTGGCGGATTTTCATCCCTTTTTAAGGCTGACAGTGTTTCATTGTTTATCTGTTTTGTTTATCCATTTGTCTATTGATGAACATTTGGATCATTTCTACCTTTGGCCATGTGAAAGTGCCTTCCTTTTTTTTTTTTAAAAAAAAAAGACCATATTTGTACTTGACTTGAATATGGTGTGAACATAGCTGCCCTGGGTGCATAGCTAAAGCCACTGTGAGAACAAGCTCCTTCTCTAACACAGCCTGCGTTGTGTGATCTGGAGCACTCTTTTGAAGATAGTAGACTGAATTCTTAAGGCAGTTGAGTCTCTTGCTTTTGCTTGGATTACAAATTAGATGTGTATGACAGTGTTCTGTACTGTCGTTTTTTAATGACCTCTACCCACCCCCCCAGGTCTATTCTTGTTTTTCAGTAAATGTAGTGATGTCATAGCATCACTACCAACATTCCAGTAGGTTCTGTACAGCCTGATTTCCTGCCCTCCCCCACCAAGTTCCATGCATATCTTAAATGTTACTCATCCCGTTGGTTCTATCTTCTAGTCTTTTGTGCCATTTCGTTCCCCTTCCATCACCTTAGGTCGGGCTTTGCCATCTCCTGGACCGTTGCCATGGTCTCTTCTGTTTCATAGCTTTTATCCTTTTTTTAAATATTTATTTAGTTATTTGGCTGTGCCGGATCTTGGTTGCAGCATGCGAGAACTTCAGCTGTGGGATGTGGGATCTGGTTCCCTGACCAGGGATCAAACTCAGGCCCCCTGCAGTGGGAGCGCAGAGTCTTCCCCACTGGCCCACCAGGGCAGTCCCTATCCCATAGCTTTTACGTTGGTCTAAACTGTGCAGTATAACTTCTCTGCCCACTGTGTCTTCCGAAATAAAAGTCAGATCCTGTTGGTCCCTGTTTAGTCCTTCAGAGGCGTTAGAGTGATTTCACTCAGTGGGGCAGGTTACAGCTGAGGAAACCAGAGCAGCGGTGAGATAAAGCTTTCGTGGCTGGAATGTGCTGGAGCCAGGCCTCGCACACAGCCCTGGTGCACGGAATCCACTGCTCCCAGTCTGTTTCTTGGTCAGTGGAACCCCAGTCCCCATTTTTTAAAAACAAAAGGCAACTGCATTGGAAGAGAACTTGGGCTATTTGAAAAGAAGTGCAGAAGAATGACGGTTGAAATTAGAACTTGCTAATTGTGCAGCCTGCATTCCTGGTTTATTGTAACCTTAAGCATATGCTACTCTGGGTAATTGGTAAATATAAATATTTACACTAGCTGTTCCTGTGAATCCACTTAACAGGAAGTAATTACTTTCAGGGTTATTTCTTTTTGTGCCTGTGAAATGAACCTATACCATATATACTTTTTTTTTTTTTTTTCCATATATACTTTTTAAGACATCAGCCGTGAGTTTCAAGACAGTACATGGGCAGCCTCAGACATGTGATCTTAGGTAGAAAATGCTGACAGAGGAAAGAGAACAGAGACTCGTGGAAGCCAGAACTCAGGATGTGTGAGGACCACTTGCCACAGGCCAGTGAGAGGAGTGAGAGGGGTCCTCACAGATCTTCCTAGTGATGGAGGAAATTATCTCTTCTGCTGCCAGCATCTGCCCTTGGCTGACTCTTCTCTTTGGCCACACTCTTGTTTGACAAGCTCAGTTAATAATTAACTTGAAGGTATTTTCATTTTGTTTTTCATCTTTAGCTTAGAGATCCATTTGTGTCTCTCTCCATTGGAAATATGGTTTTCAGGCTATGGCTGATCACAGGCCAGAAGTAAACAGGATGTAGTTGAGGAGGGGAGCTGCTTGGAGATGACAGCAAATGAGGACTCAGAAAACATTATCGAGAACAACTCAACATTCTAAAGCATTAGTCCTACAGTTAAAAATAATTTAAAAAAAAAAAAAAGAATTTCTTAACAACCCCATGTCATTCCTGTAGGGACAAGCATCTCCTTAATACTTATGAGCCTGACTGTGTTAGGAAGTGGAACTGTGATTAATAATTGTATTGATGGTGGGCTTGTGTCATCAGGAAGGGTATATAGTATCTCCCACTGGTGATTGATGAGATAGAGGAAAGTAAGTATTGTTTTGAAGGACTTCCATGGGGAAAAAAAAAGACTGTACCCAAAGAGTTAGGCTGATTTTTTTCATGTCACTGATGCTTACGTGGCACATCCTCATTTCCTTTGGATGCCAGATTTAAAAACCATAAGGAACTACTAACATTATAGTGGCTATATAGCAGTGTGGAGAGCACCGCTAGACTGCCTGGGTTCATGTTAGCAGTAAGTCACATTTGCTGGCTGTGGAGTATCAAGAAAGTCCCTTAACCCCTCTGTGTTCCCATTTACATGTATAAAATGGGGATGATAATAGTGTTAATACCTACCCCAGGGTCATCTTACAGGCTTACTGTGAGGATTAGATGGGTTCCTGTGTGTGAAGCACTTAGGACCATTAGCACACTGTAAGGACTCATTCAGTGGGTTTATTTTTGTTTAATGATGATTATTATGTGTGAGAATTTTGACCCTTACTCTTCTTTCTTTCTCTTTTTCTCTTTCTGTTGTGTAGGTATTTGCTTGGGGCTATAACAACTGTGGCCAGGTGGGGTCAGGGTCCACCGCAAATCAACCAACTCCTCGGAAAGTGACAAACTGTTTGCATATTAAGAGGGTAGTTGGCATCGCCTGTGGTCAGACCTCATCCATGGCTGTTCTGGACAATGGTGAGGTGAGTCGTCTCTGTACCCACCTTTCTCCTGTCCTTTTCTTTATGAGGTTTGGGCTTAGATCATGGAAGGAAGAGTGCTCTGATTTGATAGCTCCATGGATAGTTAACTGATAGAGGTGTAATCACAGGCTGTTTGCTCCTCATTATGAATTTTTTTTTTCTCATTATGAATTTTTAAGTTCCAAGGTTTATCTGCAAGTAGAAGTTCGAATGTGTTTTTGCCAGATCCACATAGCCCGATGCTTACAGGCATTTGTTTGTGATTTAATGTAGTAGATGAAAGAATTTAATGTTACCTCTTTCTTCTTATGAAAGAGGACTCTTTTTTTTTTTTTTCAAGTGAAAGCTGGTTTATTTAGAGAGATATACATTCTATAGACAGAATACAGCCTGTCTAGAAGATGAGACCAGCCCTTAGAGAAACACTCTGAAGACAGAGTGTGGGCCATCTCAGAAGGTGAGAGGCCCTGTGTGCTCTTTAAAGTTAGCTGATGGTGTTTATAAGCACTGATGCTAATGGGCATGAAGGCTCTGTGTCTGCCTATATCTGCAATGCTTGCCCCCAGGAAGAAGCAACTTGCAAATGCAGAATTTTTCATCCCGATGGTTGTTAGCTACTCTTAAAAAAAACCCACCTTTCAGTAATCCTCGACCATGGTCACCTTTGAGTTGATGGTTATTTCTGTACAATTATTCTGGCTGCAGCTTCTACTTAAATGGACCTGTTACCACTTGTACATGTCCCAGTGCACAAACATTACTTCAAGATACTTCTTTGAATGTGAATGCATGGCATCCTGCATCGGGGTGTGAAGGTGCTGTAGAGTTTACTGAATACTCAGCTCTATTAACTGACTTTCTGAATCAAGCCTGATACTATGCTGGATGACTTCTGAATTCCTTGGGATAGTCATCTAACATCCTTCATCCCAGTATTTTCCACATCTTTATCTTATTTTTTTTCTTTTTTGAAACACTTTTTATTTTTAAAAGTAAATTTAATTTAAAAATTATTATTATGTGATTATTTCAACAAAGGAAAACAAATAAGACACGTGAAATAAAAAGTGAATACCTTTCCCTCAGTTTTTTAATGGTTTGATGTATATCTTTTTGGACCTTTCTGTATAAATAGTTATATACGGGTGAGTATAATTACCTACTGCTTTTCTCTGCCAGTCTGTACCTTTTCTGCTTAACAACATAGATGTTTTACCTGAATCTATTGGCAGACCATTTATAGTTGCTTCCAATATAACAGTTGCTTAATTTTCTTTGTATGGATGTGCGTTTTCCAAGACTCATATCCAGAACTCTTCTGATGGGCATTTCACCTTTTTTTTTTTTTTCATATTTGGCTATTAAAAACACTGTTGCACTGATTTTCTCTGTTACTGTTTCTGTGTGTGTATATCTTTGTATACACATACAAGTATTTCTATAGAATAATTTTCCAGAAATAGGGTTTCTGGGTCAGGGAAGATACCATTAAATTTTTTGATAGCTCTTGCCAAATTTCTCCCCAGAAGGTTCAAACCTGTTAGACTTCTGACACTGAAGTCTTTTAACCATCTCTAGCTAGCACCCTGAACTCCTTGTCCCCTTTACCCCTTGTCACACAGACGTGGAAGGCCCTCACCCACACCCGTTTGCCCTGCGTTGCCCTTGGGTGTGTTGCCACCCACACCTGGTGTTTCTGATCTGAGCCAGGCCTTCTGTCTGTTCCTGGCCAGTACTTCACCCTGTCCCATGCTGGCTGTTCTCAGCCTTCAACACTCGCTGTCAGACCTGTGCCCAGCTCTGCTTCTTTGCGTGATGACCCATCTTGCTGCAGGTGTCTGAGGGGTCCCCACATTCTCCTGTGTCTCCTCCTCTCACCTCTTTCCTCTGTCCCCTCTCTGTGGTCCTGCCGTCACTGCCTTCACTGGACCCCCATCAGAGCTCCCCTATCTGCCAATGGGAGATGAGTTTATGTATTTGAGGTCGTCCTGCCTCTGGTCTTGCTCACCACAGTTATCCTTCATGTTGCTGCCTGCAAGATCGCTCCAGAATACAACTTTAATCATGTTAATCTCTGCTTTGGAATATTTCAGTGGCAGATCCATGGATGCGTTTCACGTTCCTTGGTCTGTGTTTGGGCACTTCATCCCTTGGCCCTTACTTTTCCTTCTTGTCTTTTCCCTACCACCACCCAAGGTGGGTCCAGCCAGCCCACCTGCTTGTCTCCTGAACCTGCCTCTCCCTGGGATACCTTCATCCCCATCTACCCTTCAGCCAGATCTGAGCATCTACCGTGCTCAGATTTCTGCTCTCTGAAAATATCTTTCCTTAACTTTCTTCCTATGGCTAAGTTCTTTCTCCTCTCTGCCTGTAGTGCCTTGATTATATCTCTACCCCAGCACTTGCCGTCTGGCTGCAAAAAAATTGCGTATGTCCATCTCCCCTGTTCAACTGCTTCCAAAGACTTAATTCCTAGTACTTTTCAAAAAATCCTGAAATACAGTAGGTGATTAATAGTTGTTAATGAGCCTCAGGTTCCTCTTGTAGCAAGCAAGAATTAATGACTCACCCAAGGCTGTCCAGCTAGTAAGCTCTGGAGTAGAAGCTGCAGATTCTGTCATCCCCAAGCCTGAAACATCTTCTGTTTGGAGATCAGTTGTGGGACCTCATTCAGTAGAATATGAGTGTTGGAAATGAAAGAAATCTCTCATTTGTTTAGACGGATTTCATTTTTATCTCTTTCCTCTTACCAGCAGTCTTAAAACTCTCGTCTCCCCCTTTCTCTAAGGTGTATGGTTGGGGCTACAACGGCAACGGTCAGCTCGGCCTGGGAAACAACGGCAACCAGCTGACCCCTGTGAGAGTGGCGGCTCTGCACAGTGTGTGTGTGAACCAGGTGTGTGTGGCGGGCTCCTGGCCGCTGCTCCCCGGCTATCTTCCCTGCTCTGACTTGGAATATCTGTGGGAATTTAGTTCCCGGACCAGGGATTGAACTTGTTCCTCCTGAATAGAAGCACGGAGTCCTAATCATTGAACCAATAGGGAAGTCCCAGAGATTTACTCTTTAATAAGACTTTTTGAACAGTACCCCGTGCCTTCATCTGCCACATTTAATATTATATCCTCCCTAAATTCCCATGATGAGAAGCAAGACCATGGTGCTGGCACATTGGTCTTGATAATTCGAAAAGCTACTGGAAAAAAATCCAGTAGTCTCAGGTATAGGCTTTTCTAATGCTTTTTTAATGTTCCAGAGAATGTCAGTCCACACCTGATGATGAATTGGCATTCTGCAGGAGCTGGCTGTAATCTTTAAGTAGATGTTTCCCCTGCCCTTCCTGTTCTCCTGTTGATGGTAACCATGTAAATTTACTTGCAGATTGTCTGCGGCTATGCACATACTCTAGCACTAACCGATGAGGGCTTGCTCTATGCCTGGGGAGCTAACACGTATGGGCAGCTGGGAACTGGCAATAAACATAACCTGCTAAGCCCAGCACTCGTCATGGTGGAGAAAGAAAGGTAACTTGGCGGTACTGTGTCTTGGGATTGTGTGTGCATGGGGACTTGGGCCTGTGTGCGCTGGAGTGCTGGTGTTTGGCTTTGTAGCTCTTTCGTTCATTAACATTCTCATTGTGAACAAAAGTGCTGTTTTACCAGAGTGAACGTGAAGTTGACATGATTCTCATGCAGCTTTCTCAGATGACCACCCGAAATAACCACTGATAGGCATTCATGCATTTTGGTGTATTGCTTGTGGACTTCCTAGTAGGGTCTGTCACCATGTTGAAATGTAAAGCATATTATTTTCCCTTTGAGCCAACTAAACTTTTAAATAAATAAAATCTGCCCTTGAAAGGCCATTATCTGTTTAAATATTGATTAGACTTAATGTGTGTTACTAGAATAGATGCTTAATGTTTTGAGCCATATTGTGAGGTCTTGCGCACTAAGCTTTAGGATGTTGACTTCTAATTCTGGGATGCCACCTAGGAAGCATGCAGAGAAATGTAGTAAGTTTGGCTTGATGTCCGTTTGCATTGGGATAGTCAGAGTCCATGACCCCTGGACCACCGCTTAATCAGCCTAATGAGCCTTCTGAGCCCCGACTGGGGGTAAGAGAGAAAGTTGTATTTGTAGGGAAATGGTTTATTGAATACAGTATTTTTTGCTACTGGTTAAGCCCCCAGAACTGCCAGGACATTTTTTTCAGTGGCTGCTTTACTCATTTAGGTTGGTTGCTAGTCGGTTTTCCCAGGTTTTCCTCAACAATATTTATTACCCGTCCTAACCGGTGAGAAGGGGGCCACCCAGGATGAGCGTAACCCGGAGCTGTTGCTCCAACCTGTGGGTTTTGTCCATATGACCTGGATCTTGGGCTCTTTGAGGTGTTCGGAGCACAGAACTTTTATTTGCCGTGTGTGGTGCGCTTGGGCCTCTGTGAAGAAAACGTAACGTGCGTTTTTCTTAAAACTCTCCAGGGTGATAGAGATCGCGGCCTGCCACTCGGCGCACACGTCGGCCGCCAAGACGCAGGGCGGCCACGTGTACATGTGGGGCCAGTGCCGCGGGCAGTCGGTGACCCTGCCGCACCTCACGCACTTCTCCTCCACCGACGACGTGTTCGCCTGCTTCGCCACGCCCGCCGTCACGTGGCGCCTGCTGTCTGCGGGTGAGCGCGCCCGGCTGCCCGCCCGGCCGAGGGCCCCGGCCGCGGAGTCGCGGGCTCCGGGCGGCTCAGAAAGCTTTATCCTCCTCTAGCTTTAATACGCTTCCCCAAATTAGATTTGCGTGATACTGTTTATTAAAATGCTATGGAATATTATATGAGTTTATTATTTCCTCCCCTTCGGTGTTTTCGGTTTGAGGTGAAATTCACATACAAAAATGAACTATTTTTAAAGTATACAATTCAGAGGCATTTACTGCCTTCACCATGTTGTGCAGCCAGCATTTACATCAAGCTCTAAAGCATTTCATCACCTTAGAAGAAAACCCTATACCCATTACACAGTCACTCCCCATTCTCTCTTTCCCCCAACCACTGGCAACTACCCATTTGTTTTGTTTTGTTTCTATGGATTTACCGGTTCTAGATGTTTCCCTTAAGTGGAATCTTACCATGTACAACCTTTTCTGTCTGACTTCTTTTACCCAGTGCTTTTGAGAGCCATCCAGGTTGCAACATAATACATATCAGTACTTCTTTTTATGACTCTGAGTAGTGTTGTATTGTATATATAGACCACAGTTTGTTTGTCATCTATCTGTTGATGGACATTTGGATGGTTTCCACTTTTTGGCTATTGTGAATACTGTTGTTATGAACATTCATGTACAGATATTTGAGTGTGTACAAATATTGTTAAGTGCTTTTGTTATACTAAATTTATTATATAATTTACTATGAAGCAAAAGTGAACTTAAAAAAATGAAGAACTTGTTAACTTTGTGGAGTTAATTCCCCTTTTTTTCCTCCTTTTTTCCTTTCAACCAATCTCACAGTTTTTTTTTTCCTTGGAGGAGAGTTAAGGAGAGGTATTGTGAAGGATAGGGGGACTTCCCTGGTAGTTAAGACTCTGCTTCCACCGCAGGGGGCCCGGGTTCGATCCCTAGTCAGGGAACTAAGATCCCACCTGCCGCACAGTGTGGCCTAAAAAAGAATAAAAGGATAGTGGAATTCAGGGTGATCTTTGGTTACGTCGTCTGTCCCTTTTCTGAATACTGCCTTCCTTCATGGGCCTGTTGATGAAAATGTGAAGCTGTCATCAAGCTGAGTAGCCATTACCAAGATAATCTTAGTCTCTTTTATTTCTTGTTTGTACCTTTTAGCCAATGTATTTCTTCTAAATTGTTCTTCTGTTTATAGTGCAGAGGGGATAAAGTGAGTCACGATACCCTGTGCTTGAAAATTAATACAGCTGTGACAGCATGGGGTTTGGGTTGCTCAGTAGTTGATGCTGAAGGTCTTGTAATCCACGGCCAGCTCAGGCTGGGGCTGTCCCATCAACAGGTGACCAGTCTCTGTGGTCATGGGGGCAAGAGTATGTTTAGGAAAAGGAAAGCTGCTGCTCAACTTAAAGAAAAGGAACCTTCCCAGGTTCTTTAACTGTAGTTCAGTGATTGTTTGCAGTGAATGTTATGATTAGAGAAAATTTAGTTCATAGGACGGGTCTCCTTGGCTGCACTCACACATATGTATAGACCTGTACACATCTTCAGAGTCATATACCTGCCTAACCTGGACCTGTTTGGTCCCTGAAAGGCTTCCCTCGGGTTCTTGCATCTTAAAATCCTCATCTTGAAAAGACATTCTTTTCAGACCAAATGTCCTACCATTTTCTACTATTAAGTTTGGAAAAAGTACAGTCACTAAGTATATCTCCCAGGTGACCTCTTTTCCTGTCCACCCTCTAAACGTCAGAAGTGTTTGTTGCCTCGAAGTTTCTGATCTCAGCAGAGTGCTTGGAAGAAAGTCAGAGGATGAATGGGTACCTCTGAAGAACAATTTCTTCTCTGGAGGGTGGTACTAGTTGCCAGAAACCAAGGACGAGATGCAGGAGTTGAGGCACTGAGAAGAAGCTGTGTTTTGGGTGGGGAGGGTGGGTAACAATCTAGACTCTTGCTCTCTTTGCCCATCTTAGTTATTTCTCGTCTTTTCATTCACTGGGGATTCAGATTACAGGGTCAGGTTTTTGAGAGAATATCCACCTTTCCTCCACAGACAAGAGAGCTCTGCATTGTCAGGGTCGGAGGGGAGGCTGTAGGTTAGAGTAACAGGGCTTAGGCAAATGGTACTTCCTTAGGAGAGTCTGATAGTAAAGCTCACGGAAAGCTCGTTGTTAGGTTTCAGCCTAGCTTTTAGCAGTTGTCCCTCTGTAAGAGTTGCCCTGGTAACAGCAGCTGCTGCGAGTCTTGAGGGAAGTCCTCATGTTGGCGGACTTGGAAATGGGTCTCCTGCGTCAATAGTACCTTCATTCAGTGCCAGTGAGGGTCTCTGGAATTTTTAAGTTTCCCCGTTAGCCACCTTCTTCCTCTTTTCCTTTATTTTCACATGTAAAGCACAAGAAAGTGTTGCATGAGTTTAAAAATTAATGCAGCACAAATAATAATCCTTACATACTATGCTTTTCCTTACACACCTTTGCTTTTCTTCATGATAACACAGTTCTACTTATAGGTAAGAATTATATGTCCTTGTACCTTTTTATCAGGCAGTGTGACCATGGTTTTGTAAAGCTACTCCTGTTAAGTACACATTCCTACTAAGTAAATTTGCTGTGTTTTAGATAGTGTGTAAGGATTATCATTTGTGCTGCATTAATTTTTAAGGTTAAGAAGGATGTTTAGATGCCAGATACGGAAGGGAAAGGGTCACCCTGGGAAAGAACACCACTCTAGCGTGACCACTCAAGTGAGGAGTGTGTTTCTTAGGACTCGTTGAATTGAATTTACCAACTCCTTGAAACTACCCTAAAAGCAGAGCAAAGGTGTCCAAAGTGCTTCAGTAGAGGAAAACTGATCAATTCTCAGCCTTAGAAGAACACTGCTCAAACTTCCAAGAGAAGAGTTTGTGTAAAATGACAATCTATAACTTTTTCTTTTCAAAAAGATTTTTTTTTATGTGGACCATGTTTTTAAAGTCTTGATTGAATTTGTTACAACAGTGTTTCAGTTTTATGTTTTGGTTTTTTTGGATTTTAGCTTCCCGCCTAGGGATCAGACCCACACCCTCTGAGCTAGAAGATGAAGTCCTAACTACACACCCTCTGAGCTAGAAGGTGAAGTCCTAACTACTGGACTTCAGGGAAGTTCCCAGAATACACATTTTTAATGTCTAGCTTAGCATGGAAGACCAGTTTTTGGCCTTTCCAAATATACATTTTTTAAAATTAATTTATTTTTTATTGAAGCATAATTGCTTTACAGAATCCAAATATGCATTTTTTCCTTATAGTTTATACACTTGGCGACATTTAGGTATCACCCGCTTTTGAGAATCACCTTCTCATCTAGAGGAATCAAAAACCACCTCAAGTGTCTGTAGTACCTTCATTCAGTGATGACGAGGGTCCCTGGAGTTTTTTTGTCTCCCTGTTAGCCCGTGAAATTTAATTTAATTTCTGTGATGTTGATTTTAATACTGGAAAGTTGATTTGTCGAGTAAGGTGTGAACTCTTCTAAGAAAAATCTAATGGAATTATCCATCATGCTAGTCACTCTTTCTGAAGTCTTTCAAAGCTTGAGCACCTGTGTTAATGTGCTTGCTTCCTTCAGAGCATGAAGACTTTCTAACAGTTGCAGAGTCACTGAAGAAAGAATTTGACAGTCCAGAAACTGCCGATCTAAAGTTTCGAATTGATGGGAAATACATCCATGTCCATAAAGCTGTTTTGAAAATCAGGTATTTTCTCATGAGTTTAGAGTCATCAGTAACCTTACTCTTTGCAGTCTCCATTTCTTTGTTATTCCACACAATGGAGACTAATAAGGACTAATCTTGGGAGTAGAGTGAAATAGCACACTTAATAATTTTGCACGTAGTATCAGTCCACTCATTATTGAAAAGTGTATGTGTGTGCGTGTGTATGTGTGTGCATGCGCACTCATGTGCCTTTTAGAAAAAACATGTGGAAGTATTTTTCTGTATTGTTTGTTAAATGAATTAGCTCGTACATAATTATTTCCATCAAAAAAATTGTATACAGGTTTAAGAAAATACAAAGCCCATCAGTGAAAAGTGTATATGTCTTCTTTTAATTAAAACTTCCGGAGAAGGCAATGGTACCCCACTCCAGTACTCTTTCCTGGAAAATCCCATGGATGGAGGATCCTAGTAGGCTGCAGTCCATGGGGTTGCTAAGAGTCGGACACGACTGAGCGGCTTCACTTTCACTTTTCACTTTCATGCATTGGAGAAGGAAACGGCAATGCACTCCAGTGTTCTTGCCTGGAGAATCCCAGGGACGGGGAAGCCTGGTGGGCTGCTGTCTATGGGGTCGCACAGAGTCAGAGACGACTGAATCGACTTAGCAGCAGCATCAGCAATTAAAACTTCATTTTCCACAAGCAGAAAACTTAGGAATACTGGACTTTCTGGTCCTGAGAGACATCTAATTCCCAGTTGAAGACATGTTCTCTAAATATGATCTTTGTATAAATGTAAGGGAACTTTGTATTTATTCATAACTGGATGATTGCTGACTGAGCCTGCCATTCGAGAGAGAGGCACGTAAAATCTGACCATTAAGAGTTAAACTGTCCATTTACAAGTCTTTTTTCAAAATTTAGTTTAACATTTATTTACAAAATAGCATGTTTTTAGGGAATTAAAATGCTATGTCATTCATTACTTTAAGGGAGTAAGTGTCTACACCAAAATAGTTATTGAAAGGTGAATGGGAATTGTTTCTGTCCGAAGACCTGTGGTCAGCCCATCAGTCCCTTTCCTGCGTAGTGTTCTGACCGAGTTCATCTATTAACCCTTGCCTAGGCAACTGTAACTTTTTCCCTCTCAGATAAGGTAATTTCCTTTGTAAGTGGAGCCATTCTTTCAGTATTCTGAATGGATATTGAAAATATTTTTGTGTTTTTCTACTGTAACTCATTTTAAAAAGGATTTGAAAAGATGATTTTTTAAAAAAAATTTTGAAGTATGTTATACTTTAAGAAAATCAAATATTCAGAAATCAGTTCCTCATTTAGTGTATCTGTATGTGTAAATATAATACAAAAAGACCTATTTAGTTTTTCTTCAAATATGTGACTATCCTAGTGAGTGTGCTTTACAAATAAATTGGTAATAGGCTTGGGAGGAGAAGAAGGGGAACGGATGAAAGAAAAGGAACAAAGTTGGGATGGTGGCTGTTTTGAGGCTAAGTCAGAAAAGAAGGAAAGTTGTCATATACGGTAATGGAATAAAAATCCTTTTGAACATAATCCAGTTAACTTTTAAAACCATTTTAAGAATGTGCTGATTACAAAAATGTGCTGATGACATAAAAAAATTGAATCATTTGAGTGATATTAATATATGTCAAAAGTTTGAACAGTTGCTTTTGAGTTTCTTTTCAATTTCATTGTTGAAATGCCCTTCTGTATAACATCTTTTAAACAAACAGGTGAGCAAAAACCTTAATCTGAATGAGGTCTGTCAGAGGCAAACAGTGGTACTTGTTGAAGTGCTGGTTACTTTGAGGCTATGTATAATTCTTATTGTTTAATAGGCAATACCTTAAAAAATGAAAGGGAGTGTACGTAAAAGGTGAATATAAAAACCCTTGCATGTGGAATATGTTTTGGTTCTTGTACGTGGAATGAATGTACTACTCAAATAGAGTAAACATACCTGTAATACTTGTTTATCCTTGCTTCCATCAACTTAAGTAGGTAAGTTTTGCTGTTCTGTTTCAGGTGTGAGCACTTTCGATCCATGTTCCAGTCTTACTGGAATGAGGACATGAAGGAGGTGATAGAAATAGACCAGTTCTCCTACCCCGTGTACCGTGCCTTTCTCCAGTACCTCTACACAGACACAGTGGATCTGCCACCTGAGGACGCTATAGGTACCAGCCATGTTGGGACTGGCCAAGACACAGGGTCAAAAATATTGAGCTCACATTGTGAGTCCGCTGGTAAAGAATCAGCCAGCAATGCGGGAGAGACCTGGGTTTGATCCCTGGGTTGGGAAGATCCTCTGGAGAACGGAAAGGCTACCCTCTTGGGTATTCTGGCCTGGAGAATTTCATGGACTGTATAGTTCATGGGGTCGCAAAGAGTTGGACACAACTGAGCGACTTTCCCATACTCTTATAGTTCAGTTCAGTTAGTCGCTCAGTCATGTCTGATTCTTTGTGACCCCATGGACTGCAGCACACCAGGCCTCCCTGTCGATCACCAACTCCCGGAGTTTACTCAAACTCAGGTCCATTGAGTCGGTGATGCCATCCAACCGTCTCATCCTCTGTCGTCCCCTTCTTCTCCCACCTTCAATCTTTCCCAGCATCAAGGTCTTTTCCATTGAGTCAGTTCTTCACGTTAGGTGGCCAAAGTATTGGAGCTTCAGATTAAGCATCAGTCTTTCCAGTGAATATTCAGGACTGATTTCCTTTAGGTTGGACCAGTTGGAACTCCTTGCAGTCCAAGGACTCTCAAGAGTCTCCTCCAACACCACAGTTCAAAACCATCAGTTCTTCGGCACTCAGCTTTCTTTATAGTCCAACTCTCACATCCATACATGACCACTGGAAAAACCATAGCTTTGACTAGACGGACCTTTGTTGACAAAGTAATGTCTCTGCTTTTTAATATGCTGTCTAAGTTGGTCATAACTTTTCTTCCAAGGAGCAAATGTCTTTTAATTTCATGGCTGCAGTCACCATCTGCCATGATTTTGGAGCCCCCAAAAATAAAGTCAGTCACTGTTTCCATTGTTTCCCCATCTATTTGCCATGAAGTGATGGGACCAGAGGCCCTGATCTTAGTTTTCTGATAGTATTGAAGGATAAAAGGTTTCAGGTTTATTGGTTTTTTACGTGGTTTTTAGGAACAATTTAAATGCCTTTAGAAATAGTATTGTATTTGGGTGAGAGATAAACTTCCAATTTGGGGTTAGTAGATGCAAATTGGTATATACAGATTGGATAAGCAACAAGGTTCTACTGTATAGCACAGGGAACCATATTCGATGTCCTGGGATAAACCATAATGGAAAAGAATGTAAAAGAGAATATGTTGTTCAGTTGCCAAGTCGTGTCAGACTGTTCACAACCCCATGGACTGCAGCATGCCAACCTTCCCTGACCCTCACAGAGAATATCTATTTGTCTCATGATATGCTCCAGGAGATGGTAAAGGACAGGGAAGCCTGGCATGCTGCAGTCCATGAGGTCATGAAGAGTCAGACACAACTGAGCAACTGAACAACAACATGATAGAATATTTAAGTGTATAACTGAGTCACTTTGCTATACAGCAAAAATTAGCACAACACTGTAAATCAACTATACTTCAGTTAAAAAATTTAGAAAGTATTATATAGATATCAGGGTTAATAATTATGGACACAGTTTATGACTGTGATCTTATTTTACTCTTTTAATCCTGAAGTATGAGTTGCTGATGAATTGAGCATATCATTTTGGAAACACAGTTAGGGGAAAAATCGATTTTTTCGTCTTCCTTTGTACTATAGAAGAAACCTTATAAAGGGGGTATAGGAAAGGTGTGCTTGGGAGGTGGGGAAAGGACAAACTAAAAAATAGAATTTATTTAATAAGATTCAGAGTACTGTTCCCTAAGAAGCTCCTGCTATCTCTACAACTGTCTTCACCAAAATGAAATATATATGTTTATAGATGATTGGAAACTATTTTCATATCCGTTAAGCATCCCATACTTTACTTTTAGGTCTTCTGGACTTGGCGACATCTTACTGTGAAAACAGACTGAAGAAACTTTGTCAGCATATCATCAAGCGAGGAATCACCGTGGAGAATGCCTTCTCATTGTTCTCCGCTGCGGTCAGATACGACGCAGAGGTAATGTGAACCAGCATGCAGAAACACACACCGCCCATAACTCCCCGTGGGCACCTTTCTCCCTTTTTTTCTCATGGGACAAGGAGCATGATGAGTGACTTCTCTTCTGTTTAGGGAATCATTGAATGGACTGACCCCAAAAAAAAATTAAATCTGGCTTGCTTTAGTCTCTGTTCATGTTTTCAAAAATGGTTGTTTCTCCTGTTTCTACCTAAGATAGAAAACTGGAGTCCCAGCAGCTTCACTGCAGGTTGGAATATAAAGAGCCACATCTATTGGGACTCGCAGACGGCATATGCGACGTCTTAATATATTTTTTCTCAGGACCCACTGTGCTTTAGCTCCATCTTTGCCCTGTCATAAGCCAGGGCTGCCCTGTGATTTATACCTGTGTTTGCTCTGAAGTTCTGTCATCATGTAATTGTCACGCACGGGTATTCATGGATGAAGAGCCTGCTCTGGACTCCTTTTTGTTCGGTTGTTTTTTATACTGGATTGATTATGGATCTCTAGAGAGTCCCTGAGTGAATGGGCTATTGGGAGCCTGAAGTTCTGTGTTTATGTGCATTTTCTGGAAGTGAAAAGCCACGGTACCATCAGAATGTAAGCTCCCTCTGGGCAGGAACTGTGTGCCTGTGCCCAGCACATGGGTGACCAGAGTTTGTTGAAGTGAGTGAAGGTGGTACCACGGGAAAGATGCATTAAGGATAATTAGGGAACTAAAGGCTGGTATGGTTGGTCTTACGTCTTCATGGAGAATAAAAGTCAAAGAGCAATAGCTCTGACGTTTGAGGTGTCTAACTAAGGTTTGCACCCAAAACGACACGGTTAGTCTTTCATTTTATCATCATGTGACCAGGGAGATCACCTGGTGTCAGAGAATTTACCAGACGCCTGCAAAGATCTGCAGCTGTGGCCTTGGAGATGTGTTGGAGGACAGACTGCATCTTTGCCACATTTGGGGATCAAAATGGATCATTATGTCTTGCATTTTCAAAATGCATCCTGTTTTTATTTCAGAGTATATTATGATTATAAATATTTGATAAGGTCAGATATAGCTGATTTTCTCTGCAGTCTTTTCAACAGATGGGATGATGATCAAAGTAAATCATTTCTAATAGGAAATGGATGTCTAGTTTTTTCCTACCCTTTCTTTGTCATCGTGAACATATCTATTCGCAATGCTGTTTCTTCAGATTTTATTTCCTCCCAGTGATATAATTTTAAATTGGTCCATGACTTTTCATCTGGCGATTAACTTTGAACCTTCTGTGTCTCTCCATACTCCTCCTCAGTGCTGGTGAGGTCTGTGTTCTTGGGATAAGGATCTTGCTGAGCAAAACCAGTCAGGACCACCTCTGCGGTGCTGAGTCACTTCAGACGTGTCCGACTGTGTGTGACCCCATGGACTGTAGCCCCAGGCTCCTCTGTCCATGGGATTCTCCAGGCAAGAATACTGGAGTGGGTTGCCGTGCTCTCCTCCAGGGGGTCTTCCCCACCCAAGGATCGAACCCACGTATCTTTGGTCTAAGTTGCATTGGCAGGCAGTTCTTTACCACTGGCGCCACCTGGGAGCCGTGACCACTGGGGCAGCAGCTCAACTCTAGTTGCTGGAAAGTTTTCTCACCTTCAGCTAAACTCTACCCCAGAAAGTTTACGGAAGATGCCTTATTCCTACCCAGGCCAGGTCATTTCCTTCACTAGCTTTCACTTTTCTGATATCAAGTACATCAAAAGCTGTCCCTTGTTTGAGACCACAAATGTGCTTTACCAGAGTCTGTCCCAGTGCAGGCGTATAGTTGGCATTCAGAAATACATGCTGAGTTAAATGAACAAGGGAACGTATTTGAAACATGTCACCATAAAGTTCTACTTTTAAAAAAATTGTTAAACAGTAACTCATAATCCTGTAAATTTTATGTATTCAATGTAGAGAAATTAGAAAATAGAAGGCAAAAAGCATTCTTTTTAGGTTGTATTATTTTTGATTCTGTTGGGAGTTATATAATTGACTAAATGTACCTTTATGTTTTATTTCCTTAATACTGTAGAATGTAGAAAGTAAATAAATTAAAGCTTTGGAATATAAAAATAAAGCCCACTTGATACATCTGTTAGTTGATGGGAAGCTGCTGCTAAGGCAGATTGGAAATCAGCTGCAAAATCTGTTATTTTCAGCCATTCACCTTAGGGACCCTGCATGACTTTTCTTTCATTCTGTGAAAATGCTAGGAGGGTGGAGACTCCCTACCTCTCATATTTCTTCTTTTTTCTATAAAAATTACTGTGGTTCCTCCATGCTTCCTTTTGATAAGAGAATTTTGAAGCAAATGTACATACATTAAAAGAACAAAAATGTATTGACTCAATAGTTGTGAAGATTTTTGAAAGTAAGCTAATTGTTGTGGAACCCTTATATTATAGATGTATTGTCAAACTTTCTGCACATTTTTAAAAAGTAAAGAAGGACTTAGAGAAAGAACACTTAAATATTTCTATAGTACAGACCTGAATAAGTGTTGATATCAGGGGATAAAATGTGAATAAAACATTGTCCCATGATAGTCTTGATCATGTTATAGGTATAAGCATTTTGAAATGCTTCTATTTATAGTTTCTTTTCAGGAAATTTTTGTTTTCTGTGTCTGGTTGAACATTAGAAGAAACAGTTGGGGAGGGTTTTTTTTTTTGTTTAATCAGAGTAGAGAACTTTCCAGAAAATACTACTTTCTGAGCAGCTATGTCTTAAAATTTTGCTTTTGGTGGGTAGAAATAAATATGAGCCAACAATCTAATTACAGAATTGATTTTGGGATATGAAATTTTGAAAACTTAGTGCTAATAACAGATGGTCAGCATTTACTTTTTTTTCTTAGGGGGTTGATTAAACATTTTTTGTGATCAGTAGGCTACAGAATATTTTTTGAGTGTATGTTCAGTCACTCAGTCATGTCCGACTCTTTGTGACCTTATGGACTGCAGCTTGCCAGCCTTCCCTGTCCTTCACTATCTCTCAAGAGTTTGCTCAAACTCTTGAGTACTCACGAGTACATGAGTCGGTGATGCCATCCAACCCTCTCATCCTCTGTCACCCCCTTCTCCTCCTGCCTTCAGTCTTTCCCAGCATCAGGGTCTTCTCCAATGAGTTGGCTCTTCGCATCAGGTGCGAAGTATTGGAGCTTCAACTTCAGCATCAGTCCTTCCAGTGAATATTCAGAGTTGATTTCCTTTAGGATTGACTGGTTTGACCTCCTTGCTGTCCAAGAGACTCTCAAGAGTCTTCTCCAACACCACAGTTCAAAAGCATCAATTCTTCGGCCATCAGCCTTCTTTATGGTCCAGCTCTCACATTCATACATGACTACTGGAAAACCATAGCTTTGACTCTACGGACCTTTGTCAGCAAAGTGATGTCTTTGCTTTTTAAAAATTTTTCCAATATGGTGAGACACTGAAATACTTTCTAAAAAAGAAAATCAAAACCCACTTTGATATGGAATGTTTTTGTACTTGATGTACAGTTGATCCTTGAACAGTGCAGGGGTTAAAGGTGTATAATTTACAGTCAACCCTCCGTATCTGTGGTTTGTCCAAATCCCTGGAGTCAGTCAGCCTCGGATCCTGTAGTACAGTTAGTATGTGCTGTTGAAAAATATCACCCTGGCCGAGTAGTCCTTCTGCAAAATGTCTTAGCACTCAAGTATTTTAACCTTGGGCTTTTAAGACTGGATAAGAACTCCATTGAAAGCTGCAACGTCATTTTAAAATTTGGGTTTTAAGACTGTCAATCTTTGTTTTTTTTACTAAAGAAAACCTGTGGAAAGAAAAACCAAGTTATTTTCAAAGTGTGTACAGTGATTGGAATAATGAGATGTTTAAAGATTGAGAATGAATTTATAAATGTAGAATAGCAATATTGTATTTTGATCTTCCTTCCTAATTACAACAAATCTGCTATTTGATCTGCTTCAGAATCACTTTATAATAATTCCACCACAGAATGTCATAAACATGGACTTTGCTTTCTGAAACACCAAGAATACCATATTATGAGATCCCTTGAATTTACACCCATGCCCACTTTCATATTTCATAGCCTTGAGAAGGCGCTTAGAAACTTTTTTTACCTCCTGGCCAAATACTCCTCGTCCTTCTTAGAATTTTTTTTTTTTAAGTCCAGCAGTCCTATTATAGTTGACTTATTAGCTGGGTTAAGAGTTGCACTTTTTTCCTAGGTAATTGAAGATCTGATCATTTGCATATTGAGCTGAACAAATCATGTAGGTTCTTATGCTATTTAAGAATACTCAGAAGGGCATTTTTCTAATTCACATACCAACATCAGCAGCACATGGGCTCAGGTTGCTGATTGAATCTACTTGACTGTGCAGCTCTCTGGTTCATGGAAGTGAACATGCAGATTTTAATTCCTCTCTTCAAGTGTGTTCAGTGCTTCCTTTTCCGAAGACCTGCCTTAACCACAGTTTAGTTATTTAGACAACTCAGATTTAGATTACTTTCAGTATTCTTTAGTTGGCCTTTCAGTGTTTGAAACTATTAAACATCTGTTGAATACGGTTGACCCTTGATCAACATGGGTTTGAACTGCACGGGTCCACTTGTCCACTTATCCATGGATATTTTTCAATAGTAAATACTACAGTACTGTTAGATCCATGGTTGGCTGAATCTGCAAATATGGAGGGCCAACTATAAATTATACTTGGGTTAATTATACTTGGGTTGATCCCCCATGTCGTTCAAGGATCAACTGCACTGAGAAATCTCACCAAACTAAATGGAGGGGAAGACAAAGCAATTTGATAAAACTATTTTCATAGAGTTGTGAACTGACAATTTAGAAGCCCCATTTGTATATCTGGGGCTTCCCTGGTGACTCAGACGGTAAAGAATGCCTGCAATGTGGGAGACCCAGGTTTGATCCCTGGGTCGGGAAGATCCCCTGGAGAAGGGATTGGCTACCCACTCCAGTATTCTGGCCTGGAGAATTCCATGGACAGAGGAGCCTGGTGGGCTACAGTTCATGGGGTTGCAAAGAGTTAGACATGACTGAGCAACTAACACTTTTCACTTTGTATACCTGTACTATATTAAAAAGTCCTTAAAAGTTTATACCCCAGGTAATCTATACAATTAATAAACTGAATAAACTCACTTTTTCATTATACTACAAAGATCTTTAATTCCAAATTAGCAGATACAGAAGTGGCAAGGTGTTTGGTTTTTTTTTTTTTTGCACTTTTATTTTGTATGGGGTTATAGCAGAAGTGGGTGGCATAGGTGGCATAGGATGAGATGGTTAGATAGCATCACCGACTCAGTGGATGTGAATTTGAGCAAACTCCAGGAGATATGAAGAACAGAATAGCTAGCGTGCTGCAGTCTATGGGGTTGCAGAGAGTTGGACACAACTTAGTGACTGAACAGCAACAACAGACAGCCGATTAACAAGCAATGTTGTGATAGTCTCAGGGGAACAGTGAAGGGACTCAGCCATCATACATATATATGTATCCATTCTCCCCCAAACTCCCCTCCCATCCAGGCTGAGAAGTGGTATGGTTTTGCAGTGTCAGAATTTAATTTCGCCTTTGAATTTGAAATTACATAATTAAAATTTAAATACCTAAAGATCTGTATCTGATACATGACATGGTTTGAAGAACTTTTTATGCTGTGACTGGGTCCTTCTTCCTCAGTTATATGTAGATAAACTAGTTACATATTTTTGATAAATTAATATGTGACTTTCATCTTTCTATGGACTATAATTTAGTCCCTAGAGCTGTTTACTAACCATTGAGTTATAATACCAGGAGTAGTGCTTTTTCCTGAATAACAATGTGAGAGAGAATGTTTTATGTTGTAGGGCTTTCAGCTGTCCATTTAGCTCACCAGGAATCTCTTACTTTAAAACAAAACAAAACGAAACAAAGCCATGGATCCAGAGGCTGTGCTAACAATCTAAATGCATTTTCAATTATCTGGGAATAGAACTCTGGCAGCAGCTGGCTGAGAGACTTCAGATGTGGTTTCTGTCTTCCTGGTTATATGACTGGAGGGGGTGCTTCTTTCAGCAAGGGACAGAGAGACTCCTAGAACAAGGAAGCATTTGTTTGCAGGGGTCTGAAAGGGGCATTTCTGTGTGCGAAGCGGCCCTTGCCCCGCCGCCTGATATTCTCATTTGGTGGGAGCTGGGATGCATGAAGCCAAGACCCTACAGTTTAACTGTTGTCGGGATCCTGGTCTGGTAGAACTCTGAATATTGACCTTTAGCATTGCTGGCCAGGTTATAGAAACCGAGCTGTTAGACTTCACCTTTGTGTACATTCCAGGTTACCTAACTGATTTAATAAATGTTTGTTCCAACATTTGAAGGAACAGAGGTCACAGTAGCATTTTGCTGGGGATGAAAGCATGTCTTAGCACAGGCAAAAATAGGTTCTTAAACTGTTGGTTTGCCACTTGTGTATGAGACTTCGCCTGTGAATGTTGGTAGCTGGTGACTATTCTCCTCTGATTGACTATCTGAGAGATTAATGTGGTGGAAATTATACTGGATTACTCCTTGTGGTTTAAAAATGAAGACATTTTTATATAGGAGAGCATGAAAGTGATTTTAAGGTCTTTGGAATGTTTATTTAAAATTTTTAAAAATTGTTTTCTAGAATTTTTATTTTTAATGTGTCACTTTAGGTTGACCATTTCTCTTCATCACTTTTCTGTTTCTTAAAGTCTTTTCTTCCCTTGAATCAAATGACCCACATCTTAATGCTTTTTTCTGATGCCTGAATGTAGTAAAACATATGATACGGACTTAAGTTGCTTTCAGCTTTTTGAAACCTTGTCTTTTGAGTGACTGGATTATGTGATAATTGTGAAGAAACTGCCCCCCACCCCCGACATCCCACAGCTCTGTGTGAGTGTTTTAAAGAGTTAGACCTGAGTAAGGGAACCATTGCTTTTACTGTGTGATGAAAAAATAGTTTGTATTTTTTCTGCCTTGTACCTGTGGTCACGTGTTTGCCTAGTTTGAGGTTTCTGGCCTCAGATCTCTTCTAGGGGAGGGTGAGAGCTTTGGGGTGAGGGATCTGGAGAGAAGTAATTCAATCAAAGTTAATTAAAAAAAGGCCTCTTCTTGTTTTTATTTTTGTTGTGTGTGTCCAGGATTTAGAAGAATTCTGCTTTAAGTTTTGCATCAATCATTTGACAGAAGTCACACAGACTGCAGCATTTTGGCAAATGGATGGCCCTCTGCTAAAGGAATTCATTGCTAAAGCCAGTAAATGTGGAGCCTTTAAGAACTGAAGCCCAAGACTGCTGGGTTTTGTGTGAGTGCTCTGGGGCTGGTGAAGGCGTGTCGTTTCTGCTCTATGGGGGATGTAATTCTGCAGGTAAAAAAAAAAAAACCCATCACATATCTTGCTCACATGGGGATACTGTTCTCTGTGTAGGGATATGTGAAGAGTGCACGGCTCTTCCTGAACCCATTTTAAGCTATTTCCAGATGTGTGTATTTTAAATGTGACCGTAACATTCGGCTGGGACATTGTAAAGGGGTGAAAGTTTTGCTGGTTGGTTGATTTTTTGTTTTTGTTTGTTTTTGATTAGAGGAACTTCTAAAGTTGGAAAGCGGACATTTGTGGCAACTCTCCTGACTCAGTATCAGCAGCCCTTTTGATCCCAGGAGTTAGGATAGTGCACGAATTGTGAGAGGCCTAGAGGGCCCCCCACATCCCCCCAGAAGGAAAGGTGCTGACTTGGGACTTGGCTGAAGAGCTGCGTTAGTTGCTAGGTCTATAGCTTCACTTTGAAGGGATAGTTAAGATTGTTTGAGGTTTTGTTTGTGTTTTTGCATCATTGATAACTTTTTTTAACTTCAAAATGATATTCAGTTTAATATAAACCTATTGAAATGATAATTATGCAAAGATGAATTTCTCGGTTAGTCAGGGTTTCTCTTAAGACTTAAGTACATTAAAGAGTAGTAATGTAGAACTATCTATGAAAAATTAATAATGGAAGAAACTTCACTTGGGTGAAGGTGAATTTTTTATAAATCAGAGTCTCCACTTCTATCTAACAGTGTTTTATTAAGGTTAAATTTGAGAACCCAAATTTCAATGCTCCCACCTTTTCCCCTATAAATGCTAATCATGTAAGAGGATAATAGTGATATGTTCAGCATTCTCTTGCTTCCTAAATCATGGTTGCTGAATCATCTGATTTGCTATGTCTGACTCAAATAAGTAGTTCTTAAACCCAAGTTTCTTACAGGACTTAACAGAGTTTGTTTTTATTGGTTTTTATCTGTGCCAAATACCATCATACATTTTGCTTATTTGAAATTTCACCAGCTTTCACATTTGACTTTCCTTTTGGTTGTGTTAGGTATAATATTTAGCACAACTTAACTTTGAAGAAGGATCTAAATTATAGGGTGGGTGGTCTGGTTATGAAATGGGGCTTTGGGAGTAAGAGTGTTCAATGTGTGTCTTTTAAGCTTGCTTCATGTGTGTCTGTTGAGCTTGCTTTGAGAACAAGGCTTTGTTCTTCTCTCTGGCCAGCAGACTCATTTCTCTCTGTGGAAGCTCCCTTGGTGAACTGTTTCCTGTTTGGAAGGTCTCCCATCTGAATTGAGACTAGATACATTTTCAGACTCAAAGGAACAAGAGGGTGGAGAGATGCTGCAGCTACTGTTTTTAGCAAAGTTTCTTTGTGTGTGTTGGCCGGGAAGGGCCCAAAGATGGAAATTCATTGATGGGGGCAATGAACACAAGCCCAGAAATCCCAGCCCCCTTTTCTTGACCGTGTTGCAAGCGATTGGAGCCTAGTGAGTTACTACATTAGGATTATTACTGCAGTATGATAGAATTTTCTTACTAGGTTGAGAAATGTACATTAATTTATTAGCTATGATGGGTAGTATTTGTAACAATCACTGTCATAGGCTTATGATCCGGGCAAAACAAGAACTTCAGTGTGTTTACTATTGCTCTTACTTGAAAAAAAAATACTTTAACAAAAGCACAAATTAATGTAGTATATCCATTTCCGTAGATAGTTCATTCATTCAACAAATATTTGCTGAGTTCCTAATAGGTGAAGAACCACTTCTCAGATTACTGAGTTATTTGTGTGAGTATGTATTCAGTGAAGAGAACAGGAAAAAGTCCTTCAGAAAGTACTTGTGTGTATGTGTTTTTTTTTTTTAAATATGCTCTCTTATTTTTCTACCTGGTTTTGTTAATCACAGCAGGAGACGAAAACTATTCTGAGTTGTTTTCTTCATCTGACATAATTATGAAAGCCGAAGTATTCGTATTTCTTAAAATAGCCCTAAAATGTACTCTTGAACTTCTTACTGGAACAACATTTGATACTCTAGTTATACAAGTTGTATTTATGCAGTGTTTAGAATGACATGTTAATAAATAAAGCAATCTGTTAAAATGGGCATCTAGAGTTATCTTTTCCCTCTCAAAAATCAGTAACATGCAGCCTTAAAAAGGAAAGAAATCCTGACACATGTTACCACTTGGATGAACTTTGAGGGTGTTACGCTCAGTGAAATAAGCCAGTCACAAAATGACAAGCCCTGTATGATCCCACTTACATGAGATCCCTCGAGCAGTCAAGGTAGATGGTTGTTGCCAGGGGCTGGGGGAAAGGGTCCAAGGGGTTTTTATGTAATAGGTTCAGAGTTTCCGTTTTGTAAGATAAAAAATGTCCTGTGCACAGATGGTACCCAACAATGTGAATGGACTTAATGCTACTGAACTTAACCATGGTTAATATGGTAATGTGTATTTTGCAATAAAAAAAAAAAAAAGCAGTACTCTGATTCTTGGATATTAGGCTAAAAGGTACCACCATGAACATTTCCCTGGTGGCTCAAAGGGTAAAGTGTCTGCCTGCAGTGCAGGAGACCCAGGTTCTATCCCTGGGTCAGAAGATCCCTTGGAGAAGGAAATGGCAACCCACTCCAGTATTCTTGTCTGGAAAATCCCCGTGGACAGAGGAACCTGGTCGGGCTACAGTCCATGGGGTCGCAAAGAGTCGGACACAACTGAGCGACTTTCACATTCACTTCACCATGAGCTTGCTGTTTCTCAGCTATCCCCCAACCCCAGAAAATAGACTCTAGTTTTATTCCTGCTGAAAGACACTACAGTTGAGCCATCACAGCAGAAGAATATTAATATATCCGCATCCTTTGGAGGACTAATAAATGAGGGGTGAGACATAGTCCCTGTCCTCAAGGAATGTAAAAATTGTTAAGAGAGAGGAGCGAGGTTTAGGAGTAAACACCGTAACATTTGTAAACAGCTTTTCGTAAGACATTGAGAAGAAACCCAATTGGGTTAGTATGAGAAGTAGTCATTCTGAAGGCCCTGTTTCTGCAGCGGGGGGGACACACAAAGTGTCCTTTTAGCTCATTTCCAAAACAGGTGAGTGGCCCAAGCAACGGCTTAGAGGTGGGAGCTAACACGCCTCCCATAACTTTACTGTGAGCAAGCTTGTTTGGTCAGAGTGGAGAAAATAACCCAGGGCTCCTCAGGCAGCAGTGTTGGCAAGGGGAGGGCGTGTGGACACGTGTGGTGTGTGTGTGTGTGTGATGTGGATGAAAACAGTTATTTCCCACGATGCCAGGCACTGTGCCCTGTGCTTCACAAATATTTTGTTTTTGTTTTCTGGCTGTGCCGAGTCTTCGTTGCTGTTCGTGGGCTTTCTCTAGTTGCGGCGAGTGGGAGCTGTTATTCTTGGTTGCAGTTGCAAGGACTTCTCATCGCGGTGGCGTCTCGTTACAGAGCATGGACTCCAGGCGTGCGGGCTCAGTAGTTGCAACACACTGGCTTAGTCCGGTGTGTGGAACCTTCCCTGGCCAGGGATCGAACCTGTGTCCCCTGAACTGGCAGGCAGGCAGATTCTTATCCGCTGTACTACCAGAGAAGGCCCCTGTGTTTTCTTTTTTAATGCCCACATTTTTGTACCATAAAGTAGGCAGAATTAGGCTCAGATTAAATAATTTTTTCAGCAGTAAGTGACTCTGCATAAGTACAAACCCAGGTTCTGTTTTCACTTGTCCAACATTTGCCACCTGATGGCTGCCTAATTCTTGTGGCTCTGTTGTGCTGAGTTACCACTGTGAATGACCAGTGAAATCTGAAAGGAAGGTGGAGGCCAGAGGATTTTTTAGAAATAAACGTCATGACTTGAGAACTGTTAACTCAGATAAACTTTGCTATAGGATGTAACATCAGGGAGGCAAGCTGAAGTTACAGCATCATCTAGACCGGGGGAAATCTTTCTTCAGCAGGTCTAAGATGGAGTCTTGGCTTTTTTATTGAGGTACAGTTGATTTGTAATATTAGTTTTAGGTATACAACATATTGATTCAACATTCTTATAGCTTATACTCCATTTATAGTTATTATAAAATCTTGGCTATATTGTGGTGCAGTGTATCCTAATAGCTTATTAATTATAAATGTAATAGTTTGTAGCTCGTAATCTCCTAACCCTGTGTTGCCTCCAGCCCCTTCCCTCGCCCCACTGGTCACCTCTAGTTTGTTCTCTGTACTTGTGAGTCTGTTTCTTTTCTGTTATATTCACTAGTTTGTTTTAATTTTTAGGTTCCACATATAAGTGAAAACATACAGTATCTGTCTTTTTCTCTTATTTCACGTAGCATAATACCCTCCAAGTCCATCCATGTTTGAAAATGTCAGAATTTCATTCTTTTTGATGGCTGACTAGTTCACACACACACAGCCCCCCACACACACCCACATCTTCTTCATCCATTCATCTTTTGATGGACACTTAGGTTTCTTCCATATCGTGGCTATTGTAAATAATGCTGCTGTGAATATCAGGGGATTGAACCCAGGCCATGGCAGTGAAAGTGCCAAATCCTAACCACTGGATCACCAGGGAACTCCCCTATTTATGGTCTTTTTGAGGATAGCCATCCCCACAGGTGTGAGGTGATACCTCATGATACTTTTTGCATTTCCCTGAGGATTTAGCAGTGTTGAGCATCTTTCCATGTGCCTGTTGGCCATCTATCTCTATGTTCTTTGTAAGGAAATGTCCCTTTTGGTCTTCTATTTTTTAATCAAGTTGGGGTTTTTTTTTTGATGTTGGATTATATGAGCCATTTACATATTTTGGATATTAACCCTTTATCACTCATATCATTTGCAAATATTTTCTTCCATTCAGTAGGTTGTCTTTTTGTTCTGTAGATGGTTAATGTGTCATTTAAGATCAGTGTTTCCTTACAGATTTTCTGTCTGGATAATCTGTCCATTGATGTAATTGGGCTGTTAAAGTTCTCTACTATTAATGCGTTGCTGTCAATTTTTCCTTTTCTGTCTGTTAATATTTGCTTTATAAATTTAGGTGGTCCCATGTTGGATATCTATATATTTCAATTGTTATATCTTCTTTGATCCCTTGATTGTTATGTAATGTCCTTCTTTATCTCTTTAACAATCTTTGTTTTAAAATCTATTTTGTCTGGTGCAGTATTGTTTTCTTTTGATTTCCACTTGCATGGAATGCCTCTCCTTCTTTTAACTTTGTCTGCATGTGTCTTTAGATCTGAAGTGACTCTCTTGTAGGAAGCATGTTTTTGTATCCATTCAGCGAGTCTTTGTCTTTTGATGAGAGCATTTAATCCATTTACATTTGTAATTATTGATATGTCTGCAGTTATTGCCATTCATTAATTGTTTTGTAGTTCTGTTTGTAGACTGTTTTTATATTTCTTTTTGGTTTTTTTTCCTTTTGTTCTCTTTCCCTTGTGATTTGATGACTATTTTATGTTTGCATTCCTTTCTCTGTTACAGCTTTTTTGGTTTTTGGTTACCATGAGGTTTTTGTATAGCAGTCTGTGTATATGTATATGTGATTATTTTAAATTGTTGATCTCTTAATTTCAAATGCATTTTAATAGCACTACAATCATATGCTCCTTCCCTCATGATGACTGTTTGTGACATATATTTTAAATCTGTTTGTCTTGTCTATCCCTTAACTTCTTTTTGTAGGCATAAATGATTTTACTCTTACTTCTGTCTTTTCTGGAGAAGGGAATGGCAACCCACTCCAGTATTCTTGCCTGGAGAATCCCAAGGACAGAGGAGCTTGGCGGGCTACAGTCCATGTGATTACAAAGAGTCAGACAGGACTGAGCAACTAAGCACTAACGCTTTCACTTTTTGTCTTTTATCCTTCCTACTAACTTTGTTCATGAATGATTTACTGTCTTTGCTGTATGTTTGCCTTTACCAGTGAGTTTTTTCCTTTTATAATTTTCATGTTTCTAGTTGTGTGGCCTTTTCTTTTCCAGTGAAGTTTCCTCTAACATTTGTCGTAAAGTTGGTTTGGTGGCACTGAACATTTTTAGCTTTTGCTAGTCTGTGAAACTTTTGATTTTCATCAGATCTGAATGAGAGCCATGTCTGGTGGAGTCGTCTTGGTTGTAGCTTTTCCCCTCTCATCACTTTAAATACTGTCATGCTCCTCCCTTCTGGTCTGCGGAGTTTCTGCTGAAAAGTCAGCTGATATCCTTATGGGAGTTTCCTTCTAAGTAACTTGTTGCTTTTTTTTTTTTAACTTGTTGCTTTTTAATATTCTCTCTTTATTTTGTTTTTGCCATTGTAATTACAATATGTCTTGGTGTGGTCCTCTTTGGGTTGATCCTGTTTGGGACTCTGCTTCCTGGACTTGGGTGACTGTTTTCTTTCCCAGGTTAGGTAAGTCTTTAGCTTCTGTGTCTTCAGATGTATCCTCAGGCCCTCCCTCTCTCCTCCTTCTGGATTCTCTATAATATGAATGTTGGCGTGATTTTTACTGTCTCAGTGATCTCTTCAACTGCCCTCTTTCTCTTCTTCTTTTCTGTTCAGCATCAGTGATCCCCACCACTCCATCTTCCAGCTCATGGACCTGTCCATCTGTATCATTTTAGTCTGCCCTTGATTCCTTCTAGTGTGTTTTTCATTTCAGTTATTGTATTCTTCACCTGTTTGGTGGTTCTTTGTTTTCTAACTCTTTTTTTAGAACTTCTAATTTCTCACTCTGTTCATTCATTCTTATTCTCAGTTGTTTAGTCATCTTTATGACTTCCCTGGTGGCTCAGACGGTAAAGCGTCTGCCTCCAGTGTGGGAGATTCAGGTTCCATCCCTGGGTCGGGAAGATCCTCTGGAGAAGGAAATGGCAACCCACTCCAGTACTCTCACCTGGAAAACTCCCATGGACGGAGGAGCACGGTAGGCTACAGTCTATGGGGTTGCAAAGAGTCGGACACGACTGAGCAACTTCAAGTGTAAGTCATCCTTATGATCATGACTTGGAACTCTGCCTCTGCTTAGCTCTAGGATTGTATCTTTCATCTGGGATGAAGTGTTTCTCTGTCACCTCATTTTATTTAACTTACTGTGTTTATTTCTGTGTGTTGGGGAGGTTGGTAATGTTTCCTGACTTTGGAGAAGTGGCCTTTAGTAGGAGGTGTCTTCTGTGTCCCAGCAGTGCACCCCTCCCTCTTCACCAGAGCTGTATGCTCTAGGGGTGCCCGTCTCTGTGGACTGTGTGGATCTTTCTGCTGTGGCAGGCTGACCGCTGTGGGCAGTTTGGAAGGTGTGGCTGGCCTCTTGGTCTGATGGGTTGCCAGGCCCTGCTTTGTACAGAGGCAGCTGACCACTGGTTGGCAGGTGGATCACTAGGCTGTGAAATCCTGCGAGGCTTGCCCAGGGGCTGGTGCTGGCTCATTGGAACCAGGAATTGGGTCCAGGAGATTCTGGAGCTGGTTCCTGCCCCCTGGTGGCTGAAGCCAGGTCCTGGGGTCTCGCTTCAGGGCCCTGGGGTCCCAGAACTGGTGTCATACCCCTGGTGGGTATGGTCAATTTCTCATACAGCTGGCTACAGGGTCTGGGGTATTTTTTTTTTTTTTAAGCTGTGCTGGATCTTAGTTGCGGCATGAAGGATCTTAGTTGTGGCATGCGAACTCTTAATTGCACCATGCAGACTCTACTTCTCTGACCAGGGATTGAATCCAGGCCCCCTGTATTGGGAGTGCGGAGTCTTAGCCACTGGACCACCTTGGAAGTCCTGGGTCAAGGGTGTCTTGAAATTGGGTTTATCTCCTGGTGGGCTGCGCTTGGGCCCAGCTGGTCCTGGGACTGGTACTGGCCTGCCTGGGGGCGGGCTGTGGTTGTCCTGAGGCGGGTGAGGCTGGTCCCCAGGCTGGAGCAGGCTCACTGGTGAGTGGACTGGGGCTCCAGAGAGTCTGGGGCTGATGTCTGCCCACTGGTGGACAGAGCCGGGTCCCAGGACAGTCAGGTCTACTGTCTCTGCACTGGGGCCTGGCCCTCTGGCGGGCAGGGCTGTGTCCAGGGGTGGCTCTGGGCTCGGGGGTCTTAAGGCGGCAGGTCTGCTGGTGTGTGGGGCTCTGTCCCCACCCCAGTTGTTCTGCCTGAGGTATACCAGCTGCTGCTGCTGTTTAGTCACTAAGTTGTGTCCAACTCTTGCAACTCCATGGACTTGTAGCCTGCCAGGCTCTTCTGTCCATGGAATTCTCCAGGCAAGAATACTGGTGTGGGTTGCCATGCCCTCCTCCAGGGGATCCTCTCAACCCAGGGATTGAACCCACATCTCCTGCATTGGCAGGTGGATTCTTCACCACTACGACACCTGGGAAGCCCAAGGTCTCCCAGTACTGGTACTTATAGGCTAATGAGCAGGGACACAGTTCATCCTGAGGCTAAAGCTAGAGGGAGGATTCCAGAATAGTGTTTGCCACTGGTCTACCACCGGTGTCCACGTGGTAGAGTGAGCTCCCAGAAACGGGCGGTCTCTATGTTCCCAGGTGAGCTCCAGGTGCCTCCCAGCTCTCGGGGAGCCGCTCCATGATCAGCAGGTAGGTCTGTCCCAGGCTCTTTTCAAATTAATGCTTGTGCCCTGGAGCATGCGTTTCTGTGTGCACCCTTTAAGAGTGAAGTCTCTATTTCCTCCTGCCCTCTGGGACTCCCAGAGGTAAGCCCCACTGACCTTCAAAGCCAAATGTTCTGGAGGCCATTCTTCCTGGCACAAGACCCTTTGGTTTGGGGACGCTGATGTGAGGCTCAGACCCATTGTTCCTTGGGGAGAACCTCTCTGCAGTTTTAATTCTATCTGTGGGTCACTCACCCCCAAGTATGGGTCTTGACTATATTGTGCTTTTGCACCACAACACGTCTGGTTATGCTTCTTTCTTTTTATCTTTAGTTGTAGAAAAGACTGTGAGGTACCTTTGGTCTCTTTGATCCCCAGTAGGGCTGTGTGTGTGTGTGTTCCCTCCGTCGGTCTCTTTGATCCCCAGTAGGGTTGTGTGTGTGTGTGTGTGTGCATGTGTTCAGTCTCTTTGATCCACAGTAGAGTTGTGTGTGTGTGCGTGCATGTGTTCAGTCTCTTTGATCCACAGTAGGGTTGTGTGTGTGTGTGTGTTCATGTGTTCAGTCTCTTTGATCCACAGTAGGGTTGTGTGTGTGTGTGTGTGTTCATGTGTTCAGTCTCTTTGATCCACAGTAGGGTTGTGTGTGTGTGTGTGTGTGTGTGTTCATGTGTTCCGTCCCTTTGATCCATAGTACTTCTGTGTGTGTTGTGTGCATGGGCACACATGCTCAGTCATGTCCCATTCTTTGTGAACCCATGGACTGTACCCTCCAGGATCCCTCTGTCCATGGAATTTCCCAGGCAAGAATAGTGGAGTAGATTGCCATTTCCTTCTCCAGGGGTTCTTCCCAATCCAGGGATCGAACCCACATCTCTTGTTTCTCCAGCACTGGCAGGCAGATTCTTTACCACTGTACCACCTGGGAAGCAAGTTGTAACTTTGGTATGCCTGTGAGATGAGGTGATTTTTTTGGCTTCTGTAGTTTGTCCTCAGATGATTCTGATGTGTAGCCAAATTTGAAAACCAGAGATTTTGCCCCCAGTTATTAGTGACTTGGGCTGGGGTTGCCATTACAGCAGGGATGGACATGTTCTTCATTTACACCATATTCTTCAACAGATAATTTTTGAGTGTATTATGTGCCAGATACTGTGTTGGGGACTCAGATCAAACTCATGCTGAAATGTAGCACTACTGTGGATCAGATAGTGTGGTAAAAAGGTAGAAACATGAAAGTGAAGTTTTCAGAGGTCAGACATGAATAGGACCTAACATCTGAACTGTATATTGTTAGGTTGAGAAAAACCTCCAAAGGGGCCAGTTTTAAATGTTTATTTTGACGATACTGTACCCATGTGGTGACTGGATGAATAGAAATTTCAAAAGCAGAGAGGTTTGGTAATGTATAATACTAAAATTTATTATATCAAAGAGGCATTATGGGCTGGAACTAGTCTCAAAAGATAAAAACAGTTTATGCATTTAACGTTTACTGAGCATGCTAGCTGCTAGAAACGTGACAGGGAGAAAAACACAGGAGAGGGAGTTTCTGCCCACAGGCTGCTTATACTCCAGTGGTTTGATGTGCAACACAGTGGCTTACGCTGTGAGGAGGAAGGACGATCTCGGTGAAGACCACACAGCAGAATGTGCAAAGGCCCTGGGGCGGGAGCACCTGGCGTCCACTTAGCTCACTGGAGTGGGGGAGGGGAAGAGGCCACTAAAGGATTTTTAAGAGCCATGGGAAGCATGGTCTAATTTACTCAAGTAGACTCTGAGGAATACTTTACTAGTGGGAGAGAGGTAGAAGTGAGATGACGGGAGGGGAGGCAGTAACCAGGCATCAGATGCCCATCAGCAAGAACAGGTGAGAGTGGGCAAGGAGCAGAGCACCCCAGGGGCCTGGTGCTGAAGGTGTGTGGCTTTCGCAGGCCGGTCTCCAGCTTTCACGCTGCTTGCGACTGCTCGATTCCTGGCTCAGGAAATGGTCCTTCTTAGGAAGACAGAGAGGAATCTGAAGTGGAACTTGACTGAAGCCCAGAGCACAAGCTTTGTTTTAAGTCCTGAAGTAGCTCAATCTCTTCCTTCAGCTGCCGTCGCCTCTCTTCAGATTCATGAATTTGATTCTCTACTGCTGTTAGAAGGAAGTTATTTCAGGTTATTCAGTAGTTCTGTACATAATGTACTATTTCTAGCTTCTTTAGAAAGTGCTTAGGACACAGCACTGTGCCCCAAATGAAAAGGATCCAGGGTCTTGTGAGCTTTCATGCCTTTGCTTCCTCTTCTAGTTCAGGATCGAATTCTAGTATGTATCACACTTAAGGTGGGTCCATAAATCTTTAAAATTTTGTATACAGTTAGAAAAGGTAGCTTCTGTGTATCTTTGAGGACTTGAAAGCAGCGACTGTATAACCTTCATGCTGCACATTATCCATTTATTGGGAGAGGATGTGGTTAGGCTACCAAGGGTAAGGCAAATCTTTCAGACAAACGCATCCTAGTTTTAATGTTACATAAAAGCTTCTGGCTTTATTTAGAAATAAGAGTGCTTTTATTGTGGCAACTTAGAAGCTACTTTAGTTAGGCTTTATGAATTTATAATATTACTCAACGGCAATGTCATTTTTAAAACACCTGAAAATGGAAGAATATTAAAATATATACATACATAATCTTTTCTTAGAGTATCTGTATATCTGTAGTTAACTTTCTGGAACATTGGAAGGGCTGAATTAAGCACGAGTTATCACTTGGGAGTATCAGAAGTTAAATCTTCTACGTTGGTTCTCATGCAATTCCAAATAGTGTCTCCTTCTAACAGTGTCTCTTCCTGGTGCTCACACCCCACAAACAATATACTGTAATGTATTCCCAACTGACTCACCTAGGTACTGACATGTTCCAAACATGTCACTTTTATATGAAAGAAAAATACACACACATGAAAGTCAAAATACAAAATAAAGTGGGTGCTTTAAAAAAAAAAAGGTACTCCCATTAGAAGTATGCCGACACTCTCAAGAGACTGGTAAAAAACAAAGCAAAACACAAACTATTGTTGGTAAATTAAAAACAACATTTTCCTGCCGATTATAAATGTAACACAAAATTCAAACAGAAATGTGTATTATGAAAACAAAAATGAGAAAGGCCTGTGCATACTGAGAGAAGAATATGAACTAATATTTTCTTTACAGGGAAAGTATTTTCTTAATACATTTGCCAGAAAGACAAATACATCTCCGGAAAAGAACAGAGTGTAGGCCACGGTTTGTTTTCAACTTCAGGGGGAGCCCTTTGCCCCAAACCCTGTGCCCTCCGCTCCTGCCTGGGATGTGCAGGGCACAGCCTGGCCAGCCGTGTGTGGCAGCCTTGGTGGAGAAGTCAGTAAGACCCATCAGTGTGGAAACTTAGCCTCTTTCAAAGGCATCTGAAACAGTGGTGAAAGGACCACTGCTCAATGTTTTATAGAAAAATTATGTCTCTGTTTCCAGCAGGTTTTCTTTTTCAAAAATTTCTTGGCAGTTCTTTTTTGATGATGAACTTTAGAATCAATGACAACTTTCCCTCTCCCCCATTAGACCTGAAGATTAATGTCGGCAGAATTGAAATTTATGCACATCACACCAAGTGAGAGGGAGACAGTGGCATCGTGCTTTATCACAGCCTCACCCATTCCTGCTGATGTTCAAACATGGTGCCCAAATACTTCAATTTTGCAGTCAATTTTTTTGTTGTTTCTACTTTTTTAAATGAGTTTTTTTCTGATTAGAAAATTATTTGTCTGTATTAAATGTGGAAAATACAGTGAGCACTAAGACAAAAGAAGCTGCTATAATCCAGCCACTTACAGATAACTGCTGTTTCCATCATGTGCAGTATTTCTGTGTGCACGTGTGTCTCTATGTATATCTGTGTTCGTTCTTCTGGGTGTGAGGGCTCATGTTTGTAATGGGCTTTTTAATTGAATGAAACTGAATTGAACATTCTTCTAAAATAGGACTTTCACCACCTGACTAGTGTTTATCATTTCAATATGGAAGTATTTATGGACTTTGCTGCTCAGTCATAACTCACATACCTGCTTGAAAGTTTACAAGCGTGTCTTCAAACAATCTACAGTCAAAAAGTGAAGTCCCGATTTCTTCATAGTCTAGAGGGAGAAAAACATTTTCGGTTTTATATAGGCAGAAACACCTCACAAAGTCTAACCCCTAATAAGGAGCCACACACAGCGGGCACCCCTGTAGCCTGCAGTAGCACCAGCCTCCCCAGGGAACTTGCTGGAAATGTAACTTCCTAGCATCTTTACTGGATCAAAAAGGTCCCTGGCCCCTCCCGCAAAGGGGCCACTGTATTAACAAGCCCCTCAGGTGGTCCTGAGGGGCATGCTCAAGTTCACATGTGCTTGATCCAGAGACAAGAATAAACAAACAAAAGAATGTAATGAGTGATCTTTGGCAAATGTTTGCTTAGAACTTCACTTTTTGGTTTTGTCCAATAGAAAAAAAATCCCTTTCAAATAATCATATATTTTACATTGTTTCATAAAATACAGACTGTCAGGCTTTTCCTTTTAAGACAGCTATGCTGCTGACCTCCTGTGCCGTCAAAAATCCAGGCTAAACTTTATAGCCAGCCCCCCAAATATGCGGTTCCTCGATCCGTGGTTTTGCATCCACAGACTGGGTAGTATTTTATTGTGTAGTATTTACTGAAAAAATTCCAGGTATAAGTGGGCCTGTAAAGTACAAACCTGTTATTTAAGTTTCAGCTTTATTTATAATAAAGCTTTTAAACTCCTAACACAGCTTATAAGAAGGGTACGTGACTATATACCTGCGTATACAGATGGAACTCAAGCTGCCAAAAGAGCTGTTTCTGAAAGGCATCTTTTTAAACAAAAATCAACAAAAATGTTAAAATTTCTTTCTTCTATGTTTTATAGTTTAAAAAAAAAGGCAACTAGCTTTTTAATGAACAGAATCTGAGTCAAATCAAAACTAAGTTAATGAATGCCATTCTCAGATCTTAGTAGTAAACATGCTCAGTTGGGGGGCGGGGGCAGGTGTGTGAGTGAATCTAGTTCTGAGCTCTTGCTGGTCACTCAATTATGAACCTCTGGGAAAAAAACATTAAAACTTCCAGGGCATCAGGCTATTATTTTTTTCTTTTACTACATTAATGAGTTTGTGAATTACTTATATCCTGTTGACTTATAGAGAGAGATCTGGATCAATAAACTTTATTAAAGAATGAGACAAAGAAGGAAAAGAAAAACAGCATAGAAAGAAAATGTGTACTTTAGGGTGGTGTTTGTTTTGTTCACGATGTAGGTCTGTGAGACATCTCTACATGTAGAAATTTTGTTATTTCAGTACCTGATTCTGCAGTGGTCTCATCCATGAGTCTTTCCTGAATCAAATGAAGTTTGTCTAATATTTCTTCAAATAAAGCGTCAAGAAGCCCTGCTTCTTTACATTTCTTGAGAAAAGCAGCTTTCACAATTGCATCTAAGAATAAGAAAAGAATTTTAGAAGGACATGGTACGTCTCAGGGCAGCCATCCTACATACACTCACTTCTTCAGGCTTTCCCTAATGGTGGATGAGCATTATTAGATAATACACACACAGCACTTTTGGGCTTCCCTGGTAGCTCAACTGGTAAAGAATCCGCCTGCAATGTGAGAGACCTGGGTTCGATCCCTGGGTTGGGAAAATCCCCTGCAGAAGGGCATGGCAACTCACTCCAGTATTCTCGCCTGGAGAATCCCATGGACAGAGGAGCCTGGAGGGCTACAGTCCATGGGGTTACAAAGAGACAGACACGACTGACTGCCTAAGCACAGCGCCTTTATCTTTTCTATTAATTTCACCATACCTCTTTTTTGTTCCAAGCTGAAACAATGAAATGTTATAAAAAGGGAAAACAACTTCTCTGCTTAGAATAACGATGTAAATAGAATTTTCTAAAATTTTAGCTTCAAATTTTTGAGATAACAGTCTCCCTCATTTTTTTTCTGTCACAATTGACTGTTTATCATTATGTAACATCTATTTCCTTAACTGGACACTGGAGTGGGCAGCCTTTCCCTTCTCCAGGAGATCAAGAACTGTATCCTTTCCTAATACTGAAGAGCAGTGGACCATCCCACCCTGTGACCTTGATCTGTTGAGATTTTGATGGAGTGGATAGTCATGACAGAAGATTTCTACTCTCACAGTTCACTACCACAAGTCCAGAAGAATAAAGTGGGATACCAACTCTAAAATCCATGGTAATAAGTACGGTGAGTCATATTTGTTACTGACAAAACTTAGAGCGAACCTGTGTGTCTGCCGCCCTTTTCCTTCTTCAGTGCCATTCTCTGAGGTGGCTAGGAGAGAAGAATCAAGATTACCTTACACTGATTTTTTACTGTTGACATTTAATACAGTAAGTCCTCTACATATGAACAAGTTCCAGTCCGAGAGCGCGTTCCTAAGTCCAGTTTGTTTGTGATTCCAACAGTTAGCCCAGGTGCCCAACTAACACAATCAGCTATGCAGTACTATAATGGGTGTATAGTGCTTTTCACAAAAATAATACATAACACACCAGAAAACACCTTTAGGGTTACAGTACAGGACCTTGGAAAGTACAGTGGTACAGTATAACAGCCGGCTCTGAGTGAAAGGCAGGAAGAGCTAGTGACGGGAGGAGGGAGGGGAGGTGGGAGATGGTCTAGAGCTGAAGGGTCGGCAGCAGCAGGAGACGGACGGCAAGCTGCAGCTTCACTCACGCCTGAGGCTGATGGCACAGGTTCTGGTTCCTTGCCGGATTCAATTCTATCTACCCTCTTGAAGAAGCGATCCAGTGTTGTCTGGATAGGAGCTCTCTTTCTCTCATCACAGGTGACGGGGCAGCACGGGACTGCGTTCTGAACGGCTGCGGCGGCCTTCGTGAGCCGTTCTGTGTTCGGGTCCTGTGCTTGAAATAAAGATACTGCGCTACTGCAGTCTCTGCAGGGCTGTAAGGCGCACAACGAACCACCGCCTGTAGGGGGCGCACACAGGCGACTGTGCGCCGGGCAAGCAAACCAACCTATGTGCCTGGACGTGCCAACACACGTTCGCATCTCTGAAAGGTTGCAACTTGAAGGTTCATATGTAGGGGACTTACTGTATTGCATAAAATGAAAAATTTTGTCAAATTCAGTGATATGCCTATGTTGAAAGTCATGTCTGTAGGCATAAACATCAAATGTATTTTTGTGTCGTCTTAACAAAACCTTAAGAGATGGAACAAGCCCCTCTTGTATAAAGGGTGAGAGGCAAAGGCTGCTGGCTCATATTAATTTAGCTTATATGAACTAGTGAAATCCCCAAAACATTTTCATATGCTTTACACATAACAGGAATCCAGAAAATTATGAGTCACGTACTAGGGCAACTATGGATCCTGTAGATGGGAAATACTTGGCTAGGTAAGGATGTTCCACTGTACCTGAGCCTGTTTTTGGACGATAAATACCACGTGGGCTCAGATCCTCTCACTGATTTGGTACCAGGGCATGTACAGGAGCCACGGGATGGTCACCTCCTGGAGGTTATGTGCTTGGACACCCAAGACACATCCAACTTCTCTTTCATATTCATCTTATCATCTATCATTGTGTCACCGAAAATTCAGAATGGTTTAAAAAAAAGACTGTATGGAGAAAATTAAAGCTGTAATAAAATGAAGTCAAATTACCTGTACATGATTGCCTGTTGAGAGACATTTCCTCTTTCCTCTTTTTCTTTTCACTCCTGAAAAGTTGGCTGAAAAATACAAATTATGTAGACACTGGAATTCGTAAGCTTGACTGCATAAAATGCACAAAGTCAAACTTAGATGTGTCAGACCTAAGACTAAATGTTTCTGAAACAAATGACAAAAGGCCAAATTTTAAAATATAAAAAGACCGTATAAATCAATATGAAAAAGGCAGCTTAGGTAGAAAAATGGGCAAATGGGGAGCTCTGGAGAAAAGGGTTCATTAAACAGAAAAACAAATTGGGTCACAGGACAACAGATGTACCTGATCAAAAGATAGGGAAATACACTCAATGTCACCCAAAGTAAAGATATGCAGAGGAAAACAATTTTTCACTGGTCAGATTAAGATGAAGATGTTTAATATATAAAGTCTGCAAGGATTTGGGTCATTGTGTGTACTGCTGGTGTGGCCTCTAGAAGATAACTAGCCAACAGTTAACCCAGAGTTTCACTGTCCATACGCTTTGACCCAGCTATCTACTTAGAGGAAGTCGAATAGTACTGTTACATACAGGCACAAGGCTGAGTGTAGAAGAATGTTAACTACAGTATTTAACGTGACAGAAAAAGCTGAAACAACTGGTTCGGCTACACAGCTGAGGAAGATACAGTGGAAGACTATGAAGGCTTTTTTAAAAAATGAGGTAAGATCTACTTACAGCCACTGACAGGGAAGAATCTCTAAGATACGCTAAGTGAAAAAAGCGAAGTACAGTAGTAGATATGTTTGTATACACAGAACACTTTTGGAAGAATTTAAAAAAAAAAATGGCTTCATCCAGGGAAAGGGTTCATTATAAACGGTTTTACAGTTTGCTTTTTGAAACATATTATGGTCATCTTCTCCTGTCAATAAACATTGATTGACAGCAATATTTTTTATGGTAAATCTGATAAGCTGAAAGGCTGAAAATGGCTGAAGAATGAGGGTAACTCTTTGGTTTAAAAAGCACTGTTTAACACTGCACAATGCAGCTGGCAGGACAGGGAACTAAGCCTTTACCCGAGAGGGCTGACTTCCATGCACAGAGAGCATTCCAGATCAAGTGTTGGCAAGACGGCCATCCCAACAGTACACAAAGGCTACATAACTCTGGGCAGCCAGGACCCAACTGTCCTCAGAACAGAAATGCTAATCATGCATTCTTAGGAAAATTGCATTCAGGGAATATACAGCACTTTGTCAGTTTTATCTACTGAAAATTGATAACTCATTTTAGAAGAAGAATAGTCGCAAAAGTCACAGCTTTTTACCATGTCTTGGTTTGGTCTGCTCACTGTAGTGAGAATGGAAGACCCCAGACAAAGGCTTCACCGACGGCAGATCTAGTCACAAAGAGAAATTCCGTCCATTATGTCTGCACACCACACAGGGACCAACAACTTAATTTTAAAAGTATTTAACATTTTAACTCAAAAACTTGTATTTTAACTTACTGAGGCCAGTAAGTCAGATTATTCCATGTCTTACCTAAATGTTTACCTTTTTTAAACCCACCAACACTGAATTTTAGATACTTACCATTTTGAGGGTCAGCATGTTGTTGGCAAAACACTCTGAAAACATGGAATTTTAGAGAGTCAGATATTTTGATTTACACGTTTCAAGTATTATGCCTATTGCTTTGTAACTTAAAAGGGAACTAACCTGTTTTTCATGAGGGCTTAACCCTAAATATTTATTTTAAAAACAAAATTGCTGGGCTTCCCTGGTGACTCGGTGGTAAAGAATCTGCCTGCCAGTCCAGGAGACACAGGTTCGGTTCCTGATCCGAGAAGATCCCACATGGCCTTGGAACAACGAAGCCTGTGTGCGCCACAACTATTAAGCCTGTGCCGTGGAGCCTGGGACCCGCAGTTCCTGAGCCCATGTGCCCCAGCTGCGGAAGCCTGCTTGCCCTACAGCCTGTGCTCGGCAACAAGAGAAGCCAGCACAGTGAGGAGCCCCCGCTCGCCACAACTGGAGAAAAGCCCTTGCAGCAACGACGACGCACATGCCCAAAAATAAATAAATGAAATTATTAAAAACAAAACTGCTGGGATTTCCCTGGGTGTCGAGTGGTTAGGACTCTGTGCTCCCAATGCAGGAGGTGAGGGTTTGATCCCTCCCTGGTCAGGAAATTTAGATTCCGCATGCTACACAGCACGGCCAAGGAAAAAAACCCCAAAACAAACAAAAAATTGCAGCTCAAGCCTGTGTACGTATTGACGCACATCAAGTGCAGATGGAGCCCATACCAGCGTCCCCGGTGCCCTTGAACCACGTGGACAGTCAACGTGTTCTCTTAGGGGTGAGTGCTGATGACATGTTTTAAACAATATGTTTATTACACAGGGGTCAGTGGGATTTTACTGTATAAAGATCCCTAGCAATCCAGTGGCTAAGACACAAATTTTCATCTGACTATACAAAGTTCTGCTGCTTTTCCACAATAAGCACAAAACTGGACTTCCCTGGTGGTCCAGTGTTTAAGAACCCACCTGCCATTGCAGGGGACACGGGTTTAATTCCTGGTCGAGGAAGATCCCACATGCCGTAGGACATCTAAGCCAGCGCGTCACAACTACTGACCCTGTGCTCCCCCAGCCCACGGGCTCCAACTGCTGAGCCCACGCGCCAAGAGCCCACGCTCTGCAACAAGAGGAGTCACTGCGAGGAGAAGCCCGTGCACCGCAATGAAGAGCGGCCCCTGCTCTCCACAAGCAGAGGAAAGCCTACGCAGCAGCAAAGACCAGGCATAGCCAAAAAGAAATAAGAAACTGCAACCGCAAATTGCATGCATTAATCTGCAGGGCGAGCAGTTTCCTAACTCCACAGGCATCGCCCCCAGACCTTCCATTTGAGCTGCACAAGCCTGGAATTGATCAGCCACAGAAGAGAAAGAAGAAGTGGTGTAGCTGCAGCAGAGGAGTGCTCTGAGTGAAGGAGCGGCTCTGGCCCCATTTTTCTCTGCAGCCTCTGTTCCTCCTCAGCCCCCAGATCTTTGTCCTTGAGGTGCTGACCCCTGGATGCAGGGTCCCCCGTGCTTAGAATGTATGGATTCTTCCTGTCTTATACCAGTGCCCGCCTCCTCCATACAGTTCTCCCAGCAAACCACTCCCCATCCCCAATCAATATTAATCTCCTCATCCTTTGGATTCTGGTATCTCTGAGCCCTTTTGTTTGCCAGGTATACTTAATTTTTTATGGAAAATTTCAAACATAGAGAAGTGGAGGAGATGTGATGAACTCCCATGCCCCCACCCATTTTCAACAATTATCAACTGAAGGCCTAGCCAGCTTCATGTAAGTCCCCTCCTGCTCCCATCCTGCCACAGGCTGATAGTTCTGACCTTGTGGTCCTCCCATGAGGTGATGGGTTTAGTCCATGTCTTGTTCTTCTTTATATCACAACACCTAACAAGGGGTCTTGTGTGTGACGGGCACTCTGAATGTTTCAATTCAATGAAAAAAAAATCAGTGAAAGTTCACCTGATACTTGATAATGTTAGTCGCTCAGTCGTGTCCGACTCTTTGCGACCCCATGGACCATAGCCCGCCAGGCTCCTCTGTCCATGGAATTCTCCAGGCAAGAATACTGGAGCAGGTAGCCATTCCATTCTCCAGGGGATCTTCCCGACCCAGGGATCGAACCTGGGTCTCCTGCACTGCAGGTGATTCTTTACAGTCTGAGCCACGAGGGAAGCCCAATACTTGATAAAAAACTATGACAAAAAAGGATTATTTTATGGAGTCTCTCTTCAGTGGTTCTAATGTATGATCAGTATTTTTTCAGACTTTAAGGTATAGCAGGAACTTCTTTCTGTTTGACCTTGTAGCTCTGCTAATAATAGTCTTTCCCAGTGGGTGTTTCAGGTCTTTGGAGAAGTCATAATAAAACAAGCTCTTTGGGAAGGTGAATAAAAAAAGTGAAATAGAATATTACAACCATGGGTTTCTCCGTAAATCAAATATAAAAAGAATATAAAATTAACATATTCATACATTTCCTGTCTAGTCTCAAGCAAGAAAATACCTATGGAACTTGTAAAATCAGATGTTAAGTTATTTTATAAATTATTTTAAACTTCTTGGAATGTTAGTTTTGCCCACATTTTAGCATATGTGGCCCCTAAGCTTAAAGAGGATGTAGTGGCAAAGAGCAAAGACTCTGGAGCCCTTTAGTCCAGCTCTGCCACTTAACAAAAGTGTGGCCTGGGTACAAATTACTGTCCCTCAGGGCTTCAGTTTCCTCATAATAGTATGGGAATAACAGTATCTACCTTACTGGGCTACTATATGAGCTTTAAATGAATTAACCTTTGCAAAGTGCTTTGAAGTATTCCTGGCATAGAGTAAGTGGTTTTAATAAAGTAATAAAATAGTGTTGGAAGACTCTGATAAAATTGGGGGGGGGGAAGTCTACCCTCCATATGGAATTTTAAAATATCATTTAGGAATGTAACAGATCTTATAAAAATCGTATTAAAAGTAACCCTCTGGGAGGGATAAATGAGGAGTTTGGGATTAGCATATATATACTAGTATATATGAAACAGATAACCAGCAAGGACCTACTCTATAGCACAGGGAACTCTGCTCAGTATCATGTAACAAACTGTAAGGGAAAAGAATCATGCCCTCCTTCATGCCCTCTGAGCTGAACCACTTTGCTGTATACTTGAATCTAATACAACACTGTAAATCAACTATACTCCAGTTATAAAATAATAATCCTCTCAACACTAATCCTATTATTCAGATACTATGACTGAAAAAAATGTATATATTTCACTGAACTTTCAAATGTCCAGGACTTCCTTGGTGGTCCAGTGATAAAGAATTCACCTGCCAATGCAGGGGACACAGGCTCGATCCCTGGTCTGGGAAGAGTCCACATGCTGAGGGGCAACTAAACCTGTGCGCGACAACCACTGAGCCTGTGCTCCAGAGCCCGCGCACCCAGGGCCCGAGCTCTGCAACAAGAGGCCACCGCAAGGAGAAGCCCTCTCAGCAACTCGAGAGTGGCCCCCCATCGCCACAACGAGAGGAAGCCCGTGCGCAGCAACGAAGACCCAGCACAGTGAAAATACATAAATAAAATGTCCGGTTCGATCAGAATCTATTCACATGCCCCAAAGAAGTGGCAAGTGTCTGCCTGGCTTGTCCACGCTAGACCATCAGTCTCTGTTTTACTCCATCTCATAACATTAAAAAGGTCAAAACTGTTAAGACCATTGTATAACTTTCTTCACCTTTATATAACATATTCTAGACTGCATCTATGTATGAAAGAGTTCACTTAAAGTGACCTGAATCAATTAACACCTGGCTTACTGATTTCCTCTGACTAAATTGTGTAATGACTTAACTGACATCTTTCATCAGAAGGAAGATCAAATTTCTCCGGGTAAAACAAACACACTTGTAGTAGACTTGAAATATGCCTCACTGCGTAAAAATTCACATGATAGAATTATTGAAAGACAAGGAGCAGGATTTCAAAGTCAAGACAAGTTTTTCTTCAAGGACCTGATGACTGATAACTGTACTTGCTGCCTAGTTTATAATTTTCAGAGGCTATTTATAGTGAAGAGGGTGGTGACATTAGTGGGAAAATGCATTCATTTGGAGACAAGATGGGTATAGCGGGGACCTGACTAAGAAGTCAGGCTCCTTTCCTGTTTGCAGAAAAAAGCGAGTGTGAACTGGTTCCCACCTGTTAGGTGACTAGCGCCCCTATGACAAGCAGCATTTTCTACCAGGAAAGAAATGACGCAGGGAGAGTAAAACTCCAGACAAAACCAACCCTGCTTCTTTTCATCCTATGACAATTGTTGTTGCTGTTTAGTCGCTAAGTTGTGTCCAACTCTTTGTGATTTCATGGTCTGTAGCCCACCAGGCCCTCTTGTCCATGGGATTCTTTCTCCAGGCAAGAATACTGGAGTGGTCGCCATGCCCTCCTTCAGGGGATCTTTCTGACCCAGAGACTGAACCCACATTCATGCACTGGCAGGCGGGTTCTTTACCACTGAGCCACCTGGGAAACCAGGGATGGTCTTTTGAAGTCAGGTTCCTGACTGGGCATCTCCCAAACCACATTCCTACTTGGAAACAATTTGTATAAAACTAGCTTTAAAAAATCTTCTCTTAATCTAACCATTCCATATTCCAATCCACCCCTCCTGCAAATGTGGCTTTAAAACAGTTTCATTAAATACTTATAAATTCCTTTATGTCCATCAGCTTGCAGAACTGCGTGGTCATTCTTGGCACAGAAAAAGTGGTAATTCTTGGAACAGGATTTTAAGTCACATCCCACGGTGGCTCCTTTTTTCCCACAATACGTGCATTTCTACAGAAGAGGAGATTTACTGAGTAAGCACCCGCTTTTTCAGAGTTTTTGTTAAAAATTAAAAGGCAAGAGGTCATCAAGTGCTATTTTTAAGCTGGCTTCCCTCATGTCCTCAGTTACAAACACTGGGTCCTGACATCTGCTGCTCGTTTTGGAATTTCAGCACAATCTCAACTGACTGGAATGTTTTTTAATGATCTGATTAAAAGCAGAAAACTCTTGTTTCCAACTCCTGTCCCCTCTCTTTAAGAGATTTCTAAAAAGCAGGGCTGGCAACACTGCCTGGCTCTAGGCAGCGGTTCTGGGGGTGACACTGAGCATGTGGCCAAGGGCCGCTCCGGGGGGGCCCTGACAGCTGCGTGATCTCAAGCAGGCCCCTTCCCCTCTCCTAGACCTGCATTCTTCCCTGGGATAACAGCACATGTCTTATAGACGCTTGACTGAGGAGACGTGAAGAAAGGAAGGGAAACCTCTTTGGCATCTATGCAGAAAGGCCAAAAATGTAAAAAAACAAATATAAAAAGGCTTCTGAAGAGTAAGTTTTTCCCTTACTTCAATTCATTTGATACCTTGCTTCTCTGTATTAGTCTACTGGCCTGATAGGAAGGTGGGGTAGAGATGGCTAGGAGGACAGAAACCTAACCATTTGGGGGAATCCGAGCCATGACCAAGGCTGGTTTATATCACACTCCGGCTGCATGAAGTGTAGGCTCAAGGTAACCACCTAGCAAAACAGGAGAAAGCTCACACAGTATCCCAAGAGCAGCACAAACAACTCTCTAAATAAACAAAATGCAAATATGGGAGAGCAGTTAGACTGTGCGGAAGGCAGGATGTGAAGTCAGAGCACAAAGAATGATCAATTAATGCTGGGGGGGCACTAACTAGATGCATAGAAAAGAAATAACAGTAAGATCCCTACCTCACAATGTATTTCCCAATAAATTTCATGTGGAATAAGGCTTTATATAAAAAATAGGTTATTTTTAAAAGCCTACAGAAATCTGGAAAATATGAGAAAAAAGAAAAAAGTATAGTACTGAGGTGAGGAAGGCTGTCTAAGCAAGGCAGGAAACTCAGAAGCCACAAAGAAAAAGACTGATCTGACTACATAAGAAAATGTAAGCTCCACCTTTAAGGTGATAAGATACCATAAAAAGAAAAAAGGAAGACTTGTTTGCTGCATAGTTGATAAAGGGTTAAGACTCTACTAACCCACAGAAAAACGGGAAGAGGCAAATCACACCAGAAGTACAAACAGCTAATAAACATCAAATTAGAAGATGCTTGCTCCTTGGAAGGAAAGCTATGACAAACCTAGACAGCATATTAAAAAGCAGAGACATCACTTTGCCGACAAAGATCCATATAGTCAAAGCCATGGTTTTTCCAGTGGTCATGTATGGATGTGACAGTTGGACCATAAAGAAGGCTGAGTGCTGAAGAACTGATGATTCTGAACTGTGGTGTTGGAGAAGACTCTCGAGAGTCCCTTGGACTACAAGGAGATCCAACAAGTCCATTCTAAAGGAAATCAACCCTGAATATTCATTGGAAGGACTGATGCTGAAGCTCCAATACTTTGGCCACCTGATGCAAAGAACTGACTCATTGGAAAAGACCCTGGTGCTGGGAAAGATTGGGGCAGGAGGAGAAGGGGGCGAGAGAGGATGAGATGGTTGGATGGCATCATCAACTTAATGGACATGAATCTGAGCAAACTCCAGGAGACAGTGGAGGACAGAGGAGGCTGGTGTGCAATGCATGGGGTCACAGAGTCAGACATGTCTTAGCAACTGAACAACAGTAAACACTGACTCACTGAAAGACCTCAGAGTAGCTGCTGACCTGGCAGACTCTCTTCTAGGACGGGGGACCCGCAGTGGACAAGGTACCTGCCATTGTGAGGTAAACTCTCTGGTGGAGACAGACAATGATCAAATAAAGCCAACTTTAAAACAATGACATATGCTTTGCAGAGAATTAAGGCCAAGTGACAGAGTGTCTCTGGTTCCCTACTTCAGATTGGGTGGTCAGTGATACACAAGGCCTCCCTAAGGGGGTGACAGAGAAGCTTAGATTTTAATAAGGGCGCCCAGTCTACATCAAAGCAGAGGTAAGGACATCGTCAGCAGAAGGCCTTGTGTTCTTGAGACAAGAATGAGCTTCTGTACTGGCCAGCTTACAAGAAGGACAAGAGGGACAGGTAGTTTTGCTGGAAGAGAGGGGAGGCAAGGGGGAGAGTCTGAGCTAAGATCCAGGGGGCTTGGACATACGGGCCTTATGAACCACAGCGATGAGCTGGGGTTTTATCTTCGTGCAAGGGGAGCATAAACTGACGCATAAAGACACTGTTCTGGCAGCTGTGTGGAGAATGGCTGGGAAGGGTGGGCGGAAGAGAAAAGCGGGACAGGTATCCAGTGTTCAGCAACCGTCCAAGAGAGTGGGGTCAGACCTCACCCTGGTGGATGGCTGGTGGTGAGAGAGAAGAAGAGGGTGCAAGGTCTATAGCGTGACGCTGATGGGCTTGATGCTGGGCTGGGGCTGTGGAGCAGATGATGGCGGACAGGCGATGTGCTGTTTGCAGAGGAGAAGCGGACAGGTGTGGATGGACCTTGTGCAGGTATGTGCAGGGGATGGAACTATTTTTTTCTGGGCCAGTTTTAACAGGAGATGCGGAGATCAGGTAAGTATGTCAGGCTGGTCTTCAGGGCTGGAGATAAAAGAGTCCAGGGATAAGAGTGATCCTGAAGCCACAGGAACTGGATGAGGTCATGGGGGAAGGATGTTCAGATTGATGAAGGAGCCCAGGACAGGGCCTCAGGCACTCCCAACCACAGAGGGTGAGCAGAGGAGGAGAAACAGCCCAGGCCCTTGGGAAGAAGCAGCCCGAAAGGTAAGAGACATCCCAGCAGAGTGTGTCTGGGACGTGAGAAGGAAGTGCTGCAAGATGCAGGGCAGGGACCACTGTGTGAGGGTCCTGCCGGAAGGTCACCTAAGTCAGACAAGTGACCCGCAACTGACCAGCTCTTGGTGTATGAGGGAGGATATTTTTTTAAAAGATGACATGATCAGTTAATCATGTTTATATGCTGATGGGAATTATCAAGTAGAAAGAGGGGATACTGATATGAAGGGGTGGGGGAGGAAAATGCAAGAGCCTGGTCCTTGGGGAGGGGGCGGGGAGCAGCGGCTCCAAAGCCCAGGTGCAAGGTTAGCTGTGACAGGCTGGAGGTCTAGGGACAGGCGGGTGGAGTATTCTGGAGGAGTTCCTGTCTAATCGCTTCCACCTTCTTGGTAAGAATCAGGCAAAGCAACGTACACCACCAGGATGGAACCCTAACTTCAGAGATGGCCTCTGGGTGTTTCTGACGTGTCGGTGTTGTTCATCAGTCGTAACAAATGTCCCCTCTCGAGCGGGTCGGTGTTGATAAAGGGTGGGGGGGATATGGGAACCCTCTGTACTGTCCCCTCAGGTTTTTTTGTGAACCTAAAATTGCTCTAAAAAATAAAGTCTCATCAAAAAGAAAAACAGAACCGGGACTTCCCTGGTGGTCTGGTGGCTAAGACTCCAAGCTCCCAGTGCAGGGGGCCCTAGTTTGATCTCTGGCTGGGAAACTAGATCCCACATGCTCTAACAGTTCGCATGGTGCAACTAAGACCCGGTGCAGCCAAATAAATAAATAAGTAATAAATATTAAAAAAAACACACACACCAAAACCAACAGGCAGAGTCATCATCTTGGGAATGAGAAGTTGGGGTGGGGCAAGACTTCAAAGACAGATGAGAGGACATGAACCAGTTCGTGCGGAGGGTGAAGTGCCGACGGTCTGTTTGAGATTTACGGCTGTGCATCTGAGATCAGCGAGAACGTCTGTGGGTTTCCTCGGGTTAACGGCTCAGCTGCCAGCGCTACCGAGCTCCTGCAGACACCATACAGACGTGCTTGCCCAGGGAGGGGGTCTGCTCTGTGAGCACAGAGGGCGTCCGGGGGGCGGGGAGGGCTGCAGGGGGGTGACGGCTGCGCTGGACCACGGCCAGAGACCACTGAAGAGGCGCTGCAGCTGGGCGCGCCGGGAGGCCAGGACGGTGACTAGGGAGGGGAGGTGGTCAGCCTCTCCAGGGGTCAGGGAAACGCAGTGGAGAACTTGGTGAGACTGGCAAAAATCAACAAGGTCTGTGATTCTCATTTGTGTCTAGGGCTGGGAGAAGCGCGCTTTCATCCACTGAGAACAGACGTATAAAGTGGTGCAGTCTTCCTGGGGGTCATTTTGTCAGCACGTTTCAAAGATTTTAAAGGAATTTCTAGGACTGTGCCGTACAGTACCCCGCACACCAGCACGTAAGGGTAATGCACAAAGACGTTTACTGCGGCTTTGCTGTTCCAGTGAAAACCAGAGTCAACTCACTATCTAAGGGCAAGGGAATGGCCTCACACCTTCTGTTACATCCTATATAATTCCGTGAGGTCAGTAAAGAGAATGCCAGGGAGTGCTATGCCTGTGGCTCTATGGACACACCGCATCTTCTTTCCGGCCTTCCATTAGCTTTTGCACACCCTGTCCCCTCTCTCTGGAGTTCCCCGTCTGCATTCGCCCCCACCCCCAGCGCCGAAGGCTTCCCGAGCCCCAGCTGGGCTGAGCTGCCTGCTCCCTGAGCGCCCAGAGCAGGCACATCTCAGAGTGCAGCGGGTGCTGCGGACACTGCCCTGTCTATGCTGCCACTGCACGAGGACTAAAACAGTGTTTGCTCTGGATCACTAACCCGACTGTGGGCGGCGGTGGTGCTGAGCGTGTCAGCGCTGACGCTGCTGTCCTGCTGACTAAGCTGTGGAGGGTGCTGTCAGTGGGGGAGTCTCCTGTAGCAGCCCCGGAGGCTAACTACCCAGGGTGCTTCCTTCCCAGGGAGCTGGCCCAGCTCCAAGGGTAGCTCCTGATTACGTACGGTCGCCTCTAGGAATTGGTGCAGAAAAAGAAGTGTGGCCTAACTCAGCTTTCAGGAGGAAGAACTTTTTATAGACAGGAAGACGAAAGCCTGATGCTTCAGCAGCTGCCTGTGGCCACCCTAGGATCACAAAGGAACCAGCTGATGCTGTGGACAGCAGGGTGGAAAGGATGATGGGCCCTTGATGACATCATTGAGCCCCTGAATCAACCAACTCTGAAGCCAGTTTTTCCTCTGGCTAAGTGAGAAAATGAGCATTCTTTTTTTTTTTTTAAAGCCAGTCTCAACTGGAGTTCCTTCTACTTTTAGCCAAAGCATTCTGAATCATTATCTATTGATACTTTAATGATGAAACACATTGTACCTTATTTAAAAATATTAATATGTTCAATTGAATCTAAGTTTCCAGTACAGGTCCTACTTCTTTCAGCTCTCCAAGATACATCTCTATTCCTGGTTTATTAATCAAATAGACTTTCTTTTGAAGGCATCCCCAAGGGTCTGTTCAACTTTGTAAGAAAATCATTCATACTTACCAACTTCCTTCCTCTCTTGATTTCTTTCTTTACTGATTCCACATCAAAATTTCTATCATTATTACATGAATCATGGTCCTCACATTCCACAAGTGCCGAGGAATACAGCTGCAGATTAGGAAAAGAAAAACAATCCAGATTATATACAAAGAAATGTTGAGAGCTACAAGTCAGAAAATGGTACCAAAAAAGTATTCATCAGGAATGGAAGATGACAACCTTTTGGGGTGTGTAAGCAGACCTCAAGCCACCCAGCTTTTCTTCGGGAATAGTCCTGATCCCCGGGCATGTTTCACACTGCCTAACCCTGACCCTCAGTGGCTTGGTCAAGGCCCAGATCCCAAGCTGGGCCAATCAAAGTTCCTATTCTAGGAAAGTTAAATAGGCTCTGAGGCACACAGTCAGAGAAGAGAAAGTCAGTCTACAGAGAGAGGGAAAACAAAAAATGAGGGCTACACAGGACATCCCAGGTTCCTAAGGGCTTCTCAGCTCCTGTTCCTTGGCCCCGCCTCTGGACCTGCCTTCAGGAGCCACAGAATGGCCCTGCAACTCATTACAAAGACTCTTGTGTATTCAGGTTGGCTTGAGTTTCTAAGAGCTTCTTGAGACCAAAAGAATCCAAACTACTTCCTAATGAAAGACCAACATTACAGTACACTTAAATTATAAAGGGCATGAAAAACCTAAGAGAAAAAAATTCTGACCCTGACATAGGCAAAGATTTCTAATAAAAGCAAAAACTATAAAAAAGTTCTCAAGTTGGTTGGGACTTCCCTGGTGGTCCAGTGGTTAAGAATCTGCTTTCCAATGCAGAGGACATGAGTTCAATCCATGGTCAGGGAACTAAGATACCACATGCCATGGAGCAACTAAGCCCATGCGCTGCAAAAAAAAGACTCCACATGTTGTAACCAAGACTCAACACAGCCAAATAAATAGATAAATATTTTAAAAAGTTATCAAGTTGGAATTCATCAAAATTAAAAGTTTTTGTTCTTTGAAAGACATCGCTAAGAAAACAGAAAGGCAAGCCAGAAATTGGGAGAAAATATTCGTAATTCATATACCTGACAAAAAACTTATATCGAGAATAGAGGAAAAACTGTTGCCACTCAATAAGACAATACAATTAAAAATGGGCAAAAAATCTGGATAGACACTTCAGAGAAGAGTTACAAATGGAAAGATGCTCAAAATCGGTAACCCACAGACACAGCCACAATGAGATACCAATACACACTCACCAGATTGGTTAGAATTAAAAAGACTGAAAAATAACAAAGTGTCAATGCAGGTAGGGAGCAAAGGAAATGCTTACACATTGTTGGTAGAAGTGTAAAATAATGCAGTCACCTTTAAAGTTACACATACACTTACTTTATGACCCAGCATTCCTCTTCTAGGTATTCACCCAAGAAATAAAAGCATATGTCCACATTTAAAGAAGGCAAGAATATACAATGGAGAAAAGATAGTCTCTTCAATAAGGAGTGATGGGAAAATTGGACAGCAACGTGTTAAAAAAATGAAATTTGAACATCTCATCTATACAAAAATAAATTCAAAATGGATTAAAGACCTAAGTGTAAGATGGGGCACCATAAACTCCTAGAAGAAAACACAGGCAGGACACTCTTTGACAAAAAGCAATATTCTTTTCTGTCTCCAAATGCAAGGAAAATATAAGGAAAAATAAACAAACGGGACCTAATTAAACCTAAAAGCTTTTGCATCAACAAACCATCAATAAGACAGAAAGACAACCTATTAACCTATTGAGTGGGAGAAAATATTTGCATACGATATGACCAGTAAGGGGTTAATATACAAACAGCTCATAAAACTGAAGATCAAAAAACAACCTGATTAAAAGATGGGTAGAAGATCTGAATGGACCTTTTTCCAAAGAAGACATGCAGATGGCCAAAGGCACATGAAAAGATGCTCAGTATCACTGATCATCAGAGAAGGGCAAATGAAAACCTGGAAGAGATATCACCTCACACTTGTCAGAATGGCTGTCATCAAGAAGACTGCACACAAATATTGGTGAGGATGTTGAGAAAAGGGAACCCTATACACGGAGAGTGGGAATGTAAGTTGGTGCAGCTGCTATGGAAAACAATATGGAGGTTCCTCAAAAAAAAAAAAAAAACAACTGAAAATAGAACTATCATATGATCCAGCGATTCCACTCCTGGGTATGCATCCAAAGAAAATGAAAACACTAATTCAAAAAGATACATGTACCATAATGTTCATAGCAATATTATTTACAATAGCCAAAGTATGGAAGTCCATCAACAGATGAAAGGATAATAAAGATGTGTGGTGTGTGATTCTTTGTGACCCCATGGACTGTAGCCCACCAGGCTTCTCTGTCCGTGGAATTCTCCAAGCAAGAATACTGGAGTGGGTAGCCACTTCAGAAGATCCCTTCTCCAGGGGATCTTCTAGATCCATGGATCAAACTCGCGTCTCTCACACTGCAGGCAGATTCTTTACCATCTGAGCCACCAGGGAAGCTTATATCTATATCTACACACACACACACACACACACACACACACACATATATATGTATGAATGTGTATATTTATTGTGTATACACACACACACACACACACACAAAAACACACAATGGAATACTAATCAGTCATAAAAAAGAATGAAATTTTGCCATTTGCAACAACATGGATGGATGTGGAGGGTATTATGCTTAGTGAAATAAGTCAAAGACAGACAGTACATGTCATCACTTATATGTGGAATCTAAAAAAAAATAAACTAGTGGCGCTGGTGGTAAAGGACCCAGCTGCTAACGAAGGAGTCACAAGAGAAGCAGGTACGGTCCCTGGGTCGGGAAGATCCCCTGAGGAGGGCATGGCAACTGACTCCAGGATTCTTGCCTGGAGAATCCCATGGACAGAGGAGCCTGGTGTCTACTGTCCATAGGGTAACAGGGAGTCAGATGGTAAAGAATCTGCCTCTAATGCAGGAGCGATCTGGGTTGGGAAGATCCCCCGAGGAGGGCATGGCAACCCACTCCAGGATTCTTGCCTGGAGAATCCCATGGACAGAGGAGCCTGGCGGGCTACAGTCCACGGGGTCGCAAAGAGTCAGACACGACTGAGTGACTTAGCACAGCCCCACAATGAAAATAATGCATGTGTCTATCAACAGAGAAATGAATAAACAAATTATGATAGAGCCATACAATGGAATACTACGCAGAAATAAAAAGGAACAAAATACAGATATGAGAAACACCATGGAAGAATCTCCAAAGACTGTTAATGAGCAAAAGATGCCAGACACAAAGCATACATATTGCTTCCCTTCATACGAGATGAGAAAGACAGGCTCAACCTAGAGGCGCTGGGGTTGGGGGGGAAGTGGTTACAAGGAGGCATGAGAGAACCTTCTGTGGTAACAGAAATGTTCTACGTCTTGATGGTGGCAGCGGTTACACTGGAAAATACGTGAATTAATACTCTGAACTGTACACTTAAAATGAGTGCTTTTTAATGTAAATTATACCAACAAAGTTAACTAAAATAGAAAATTAACATCAAGAGTATATTAGAATAAACATCACAATCAAATAGTGTTATTCTCAGAATGGGTTAACAACAGAAAATAAACAAGCACATATCTTATAGTAACAAGTTAAAAGGAGAAAACTTGAGACATGAGAACCAAACATATCAGAATCTTCTGCTATAAAGAAGGACACTTGAACCTGAAACCTGAGTGGTCTGAGGATCAGGTGATAGTAATATATTAATGTTAAATCCCTGATTTTGATGGTTACATTGTGATTATGTAAATATCCTTGTTTTTAGAAAAGACGCACTAAGTGTCCAGGAAAGATAGTATATCGTGCCTCAATTTAATTTCCAATGGTTCTGTCAATGAAAGTAATCAATAAACAATCTATAATAAGAATGGATTTGAGCCAAATGAAGGCCTAGCCCGGAAGTCCACTTCCCAGATTACTCTAAAAAACTGCTCTGCAGAAGCACTGTTTCTAGTACAGTTTTATCCCTTGTCAGAACAAAGAACATTAAACAAGTCAGCGTTACATTTCTTCAAAATTATTTTTAAAAAAAAGAAGAAGAAAAAGAACAGACCAGCATGTACGCAGTGAGTCAGTATGATCTTGGTACTGGGAAGGGAGGTTTATCATCAAAGGAGGACCAGCATTGGCATGCCAGGAAGAGAGGCATTTAATCTTTGTTTTTAACATGGACATTCTTTACTTCTGGTCAGTGTGCCCTTTTCTCTAACAAATAAAGCAGATGTACAATGTATATTTGATAGGCCACAGAAAGACTATTTTAGTTAGCATAAAATTCAAGTTAACTCATGTATAAGCCAGAATGACCTTCCTGTATCTCAATATGTGAATATTTCTTTGATCAGTTCGAACAAAAAAGATTCTTTGTACTGTATGTGCAACTTTTCTATAAGTTCAAGATTTAAGAAAGTCAAAGTGTGTATATAAAAAAAGAAAACATCTAGCATTGTGCATGGCCAGAGAAAGAGAGGGAAAGAACCCAGAAGATCATTACAATAGATGCAGAAAAAAGCACTTCATAATATTCAATACTTTAACTTGTAGAAAACTAGAAATAAAAGGGAGCTATCTAATTTTCATAAATTGAAAGTATTAAAAACCTAAATATAAATTTAATGATAAAATCCAGAAGCATCCCAGTAATATAAGAACAATCAAAGCTCACTAAAATGCTTCTAATCACCAGTATAACACAAAGTTCTAGAAAAATGTGGTAAAATAAGAAAAAGAAATTAAGAGGCCAAAAAATTTAAAGGAAAAAAAAGTCTTCATTTATAGATGAGGACTGTCCAAATAAAATATCCAAGTAAATCTGACTTTTAGATGCGAGAATTTGGCAAGATTTTTAGATGAGTTAAAAAAAAAATCAATAGTGTTTGTGTATATCAATTATGTTGTTGTCTAGTTGCTAAGTCACATCCGACGCTTTTGTAACCCTGTGGACTATAGCCTCCTCTGTTCATGGGATTCTTCAAGCAAGAATATACTGGAGTGGGCTGTCATTTCCTCTCCAGGAGATCTTTCTGATCCCCAGATTGAACCTTTGTCTCCTGTATTGGCATGTGGGTTCTTTACCACTGAGCCACCTGGGAAGCCTGTATACCAATAATAGTCCATTTTAAAAATGTATTAACAAAAACAAAACAAAAACCAACGCAGGAATAGACCAAACCCAAAGTTCTAGACTGCTATAGACAAAAATTGTTGGACATTTTTGAAATTCACAAAAGACCTGGCTAATTGGAGAGACACCCCTGTTAATGGAAAGACATATTGTAAGGGTGTCTATTTTTTCCCAAATTTATCTATAAATTTCGTGGAATTCCAGTTAAAATTCCAATAGAAATTTCTGTGAAACCTGATAAGCTGATCTCAAAATTCAAAGTGCAAAAAAAACAGCCAAGGCTTATCATAAAATCACAGTAGTTAAGAGTATTGTACCAATTCAGGGATACACAAGTGACCAATGGAACAGAACGGACAGTCAGAAAGATATCTGTGCCCATATGACAATACTGTTAAGAGCAACAGGTAAGGATGAAGGTTCAAGAACTAGACATCTAGGTGAGAGTCCTGGCTCAGTCACTTACAGCCCTGTGACCTTGGGCAAGTCACTTAATTTCTCTGTGCCTCAGTTGCTCCACCTTTGAAAGTGAAGTTGCTCAGTCGTGTCCAACTCTTTGTGACCCCATGGACTGTAGCCTACCACGCTCCTCTGTCCATGGGATTTTCCAGGCAAGAGTACTGGAGTGGGCAGCCATTTCCTTAGTTTGGGCCTAATTACAAAACCTCCGTCTTAGGGTACTTGTGAGGATGAATAGTTAAATACAGGTTAAGCTCCCAGAGTATTACCTTACACACACTGAACACCAAGTAATAATAACAATAGTTACCATTATTATCACTACAAATCAGTAAGGAAAGGATTGTTTTTTTAAAAACAGTGCAGGAAAGTGAAAGTGTTAGTTGCTCAATTGTGTCTGACTCTTTGCAATCCCATGGACTGTAGCCCGCCAGTCTCCTCCGTCCATGGAATTCTCCAGGGATCAGACCTAGGTCTCCTGCACTTCAGGCAAGATAGAGCTGGGGGAAGTAGTTAATCACATTAAAAAAAAAAAGTGAGAGAGTCAATTCCTAGGTAGGTTGATAAGAAGTCCGGGGTACTCTAGGAGGAGAGAGGGGTCTGGAGTTCTCAAAGAGGAGAAAAGGACAGACGCTTTTTTCTACATTGCTTTGTCTTAGTCAATATAACAATGAATCTTGCTCAAAGATACATTTCTCCTTAACAAGAACCTTCTGACTAGCCTTGTTATCTTAAGATGTATGTTGTGGGAGTGGGTCTGGTAAGACCCTTTACTGTAATAAGGTATATAGCGCCCTTGCAAAGACCAGTGAGTGGGGTACTCTCCACCCCACTTCTGATGTCTGTGTCAGCTTTCTCTGTCCCTTTTTCTCTTTAATAAAACTCTGTTACACAGAAGTTCTTGAGTGATCAAGCCTGGCTCCTGGTCCCAAAGCTAAATCATCATCTTTGGATATCACGAATCCGACATCATTCACCATAAGCTGTCAAAAGTAGATCCCTGCTTTATATGGTAATCCAGATAAATTCAGTTGCATCAAAAATATCACTTCCCTTAATTATTTCAATCTTTCCTTTAGCTTTCTAATATGTTGTTGTTTAGTAGCTAAGTTGTATCCAACTCATTTGTGACCCCACAGACTGTAGCCCAACAGGCTCCTCGGTTCATGGGGGTTTCCCAGGCAAGAATACTAGAGGGGGTTGCCATTTCCTTCTCCAGGGGATCTTCTCAACTAGGGATCAAATCCACATCTCCTGCATTGTCAGATGGATTCTTAACCACTGAGCCACCTGGGAAGCCCATAGCTTTCTAATTTACCTCAGTCCTAAATGAGCTGTTCCTAAATCCAAAGGCATTCTTATTATCAACAATAAATTGATTAGCATAATTTTAAAAAGAAGCTAAATGAAAACAACACAATTTTTAAACTTTTTGGGAAACAGAACCTTAATATGGAAAAGAAATTCTTAGGGTGAAAATCCTACAAACTATAAAGAAAAATGATGAATATTAATTACATTACAAGCTTCCATGCAACAGGAAGCACCATAAATAAACTCAAAAGCCAAATATACGATAAAGCATTGAATGTATTTTTATGTAAATAAACATATATAAGTGAAATTAAGATCTCAAAAAAAAAAAAGATCTCAAAAATAAAATGTCGTCTCTGAACAGAAGTCATAGAATCGACAAACAGAACTGCAAAAAGAAAGCAAAACAGAACCACACAGAAGCACAGCAAGGGAGGTGCAAACCCACTAAGTCATCCAGGAACTGCAAATACAAACAAGAGACTATCCCACACTATCTGAAAGGAAAACATTAAATTTCACAGTATCATGACAGACAAACCATAGACCCAAGGAGGAACTGTGAAGAGAAAGAAAAGAAAAGCTACAGGTTGGGAGAAAATACATAAAATATATCTGTCAAAGGACTTCTATCCAAGATATAAAGAGCTCTTAAAACTTAACAACAATAACGAGCTAATGAAAAACTGGACAAAAGATCTGAACAGACAGATGGCAAACAAATACATGAAAAGATGTTCAAAATCTCATGTCATCAGGCCATTACTGATTAAAATACAAACAACATGAACTCTCACTCATTTTGGGTGGGAATGTAAAATGGTACAGCCACCGTGGAGGACAGTTTGGCAATTTTCTACATAGTTACGCACACTTTTACCAGACCAAAATAAATAAATATATCACACAGAATTAAGTGTTGACAAAGAAGTAAGGGAAGTCAGACTTGGCGCAATCCCTTTGGAGAGCAGTTTGGCACATTTCGTAAGGTGCAGAATCCTCCCTTCCCGTGCCCAGCAGTTCTGCTTTTTGCTAAGTGCCCCAGATCAGAGGAAAGCTCCTATGAATTAGGAGACCTATCCAAGGATATTCACAGCAGCTGGTCAGTCACACAAAAAACTGGAAAACCTCAAATGATCATTCACTTTAACAGTGACTATAGGGACTTCCCTGGGGGTCCAGTGACTAAGAATCTGCCTGCCAATGCAGGGGACTCGGGCTCGATCCCTGATCCGGGAAGATCCCACATGTCTTGCAACTAAGCCCGTGCACAACTGCTGAGCCTTGCGTCCTCCGGAGCCTCTGCTCCGCAACAAGAGAAGCCCCAGGACTGAGAAGCCCACGCACCACCAACTAGACAGTAGCCCCTGCTTGCTGCAAGCAGAGAAAGCCCAGGCGCAGCAACGAGGAATCAGCACAGTCAAAAGATAAATAAATACTAAAGAGAGAAAAACAAAGTCATTTTAAAAAGATAGTAATTATAGTCATAAAATGGAATACTGTAACATTTAAAATTAAAGAGTAGAGCTACTATCAATGAGGGTAAGTCTCAATAATCCACAGAATTTGATAGAAATTCTGTAAAGTCCAAGAACATGTAAAACAATACATATTACTGTTTAGAAATACTTAAATATGTGGTGGAAGCATAAAATTAAAAACACAAGATAATAATAAGTACCAAATTTGTGTTGGTGAAGGAATGCCTCAAATGGGACAGAGAAGGGAGAGTCCTTAGCTATCTACGCTGTTTTCCCTTAAAAAAAAAAAAAAGCTGAAGTGAGTATCATACATCATTTTATAAATCTGGGGTAGACATTTTATAAATGTCTATGGGTATCTGTTATATTTGAAATATTTAATTAAAATATCTTTAAAGAAGCTTCTTCACCATAATTTCTTGTTTGATCAGTTATAAATAAAACCAAAAGTAATCAAAAAGTATTACTACCTGAAACTTTAGAAAGAGAAAAATATGCTCCCCAAATCCCCACTTAAAAGTCCAAACCATGGGCAGTCAATGTGTTGTTCTTTGTTGTATTCGAAGTACATTTATCTATTTTGGGATGTCCTTCCCTGAAAGGACTCATGTGTGTTCAAACTTACCAAACAGTTTTCATGAGCAGCTATATTCTCTGACTGTGCAAAGTACAGGACACTACACTCGAGGTCTTTGGGGCAGAGCGCGCATATCCTTTTTTGCAACCTTTCTGCAACCTGGAAGACACCTACAAAGTAACATCCCTCATGAGAAATGGAAAAGTGGAATTTCTTGGTCTGTAACTCCTCCACCCATCATAAAGGAGAGGGCTGGGCACTTGTTTTTAGAAGAGAGTCTCAGCTCCCAGGGAGAAAAAATTCAGGACCCAAGTAGAAATGCACCTTTGCAATTTTTGAAATTTTACATTTGCATTTTTTAATGGCTTAATGAAAAAAAAAAGAAAATATTTTATTTAAAATGTCCAGGGACTTTCTAAAAAAAAAATAAGGTAAATAAATAAATAAAATTAAACATGAGGAACAATGGGCTTCCCAGATGGCGCTAGCGGTAAAGAACCCGCCTGCCAATGCAGGAGACGTAAGAGACACGGTTTGACCCCTGGATCGGAAAGATTCCCATGGAGGAGGGAATGACAACTGAAGAGATTGAGCACACACAGACATGAGGAAAACCTTTGCCTAACAAACCTAAGTAGGAATTTAAATACAAGGTTCTCACAACACTGCCCTGCCCACAGTAAGCTCTCAGTTACATTCACTGACATTATAAATCAACTGTATTCCACAAATAATGCTCTGATTAACTATCTATAAAAAAGAATTTAGATCCTTATACTATACTATATTCAAAAACAAATTTGGGGTGAATTAAAGAAGTAAATGAACAATGTACTTAAATGCGATGTAATCTAGCATTATAATAAATTAGGAGAGAAAGACACATGACGGTAGGAAGCAGATTTTTTCTTTTTTTAAGAGAAGAATGAAGAAAGGAAAGAACAGAGAAGGAGAGCCAGGAAGAACAGGGAAGAGTCAGAGACAGAAAAAAGCCAGCTGTTCCCAACATCCCACTTGGACGCACCAGTGGGAGACAACCTTTACTCTCTAATCTATTAGTTTGCTGTTAATTTGGCCATAAGCATCAATGTAATATTTCCTTGCCCTTTCCAATGCTCATCCTCTTAATTCATCTGGTTTTCCATAGCAGAAAGCATTTTCAATTTTACCTTCAAATTTTAGTTCTGAAACAAAACTTCATTTAACAGTGAAAGGGTTTGATTTAGATAAGGTTAAACTGCTTAATGGAGAAGGAAATGGCAACCCACTCCAGTATTCTTGCCTGGAAAATGCCATGGATGGAGGAGCCTGGTGGGCTCCATGGGGTCACAAAGAGTCGGACATGACTGAGTGACTTCACTTTCACAAACTGCTTAAGCTCTTCTTAAAAGTTTTTTTGGTTACTCCAAAGTGTAAGATCTCTTAGCACCTCTCTTAAATTAGATTTTGCATCTCACACTGTCCAAAAACCTCACTTTGGAGCTAGTATTTGTTTCACGTTCAGATGAGTTTCTTCTTTAATTATCATCTGTTTCCTGGATTGGAGTCCTGCTTAGTGGGGCTACAAATGAGTGATCCTCCTGCTCCTACCAACCAAGAAAACGGGAGTGGGGGAGACTGAGAAAAAAATGCCTCATATGAAATGGAATGGGCGAACTGCTGCCTTTCATTCCTCTCAAACTACCACCGAGTTGGGAGTGCCTCTTTATACAAGAGTCACTGTGTTGAGGGCTCTAGACCAGCGCTGTCTGCAGACACACCATGTGAGCCACAGGTGCAGATGAAGAATTTCTAGAAGCCTCATTTAAAAAAAGCAAAGGAGGGACTTCCCTGGTGGTCCAGTGGTTAACACTCTGTGCTCTCCATGCAGGGGGCATGGGTTTGATCCCATCGGGGATCTAAGATTCCACATGCTGCACGGCAGGCCCCCCTCAAAAGGAAGTTGGTGAAATTAATTTTAATAGGCTTTATTCCATCAAATATATCCAAAATACTACCCTTTCAACATTTAATCAATAAAACAATTAATTCATCCTTTGTACTGAGTTTTGAAGTCCAGTGTGTTTAGGGCTTATTGCACGTCTCAACTGGACAATCCACATTTTCGGTGCTCAAGAGGCATAGGTAGACGGTGGCTACCATATGGAAGATATGGTACAGATGGATGAAGGTACAACAGAGGAAATAAAGGAAACATGAGGCAGAACTGTTCCCTGCAAGAAGTTTACAAGGTAAACAAGGAGACGAAGTAGCAACTAGGAAAGTAAAATAACAGAATACATGGCACAGAGTAATGTAACTGCTGAGTAGGAAATAAAATACTTGCTATGGTCAGACGAGGAAGTGCTCCCTGTGGGATGGGGTACTGTCAAGGACACGGATTTGAGCTGGTACAACCTGGAGATGGAAAGGGGAGTCAAGGCGGGAGGGATGTTGCAGACAGAAGCACAGATGGAGGAAGAGGCCAAGAGATCTGACTGGGAGACAGCCGATCAGCGGGACTGAAGAGGAGAGTTCGTGCAAAGGAAGCTGGAAAAGAATCTGAGGAACAGATGGTGAAAGGCTGCCAGGAAGGAGTTTTGAGGAGGGGAATAACATGATGAAAGAGTTGTTTTAGGTTCCATTTCAGTACGAGAGAAATACGGTGCACCTGGACAGAAGGCTGGATGTCATAATGCTGTCTGTTCTATCTCAAATGAGGGCAGACAAAAACATGCTGCCTGCCATCAAGCCGTCAGCCACTGCAGCAACCCCCACCCCCCAATAACGGTGTGCCCTCAGGGGAATTCAGGATGGTGAAAACAGAATACTTGCTCTAAATACTTACGATGCATTTCTAAGGAACAATTTCCATGAGCCCAGATTCTTGCATCTTCCCATACTTAGAAAAGCTCTAAAATCATTAACTTGAGATTTTGTTATTAGCAGTAGTCTTCTGATGTTCAACCACAGGTTTTTTTTCAGCAAAAACTATATATCCTGACTCCTCCCTCACCTCTTCAAAGCAGTTCCTCAGAGTTTGGCTCCAAGGCTATAGTCCTGAGTAAGGTCCCAACATGAAACAAAACTTGCAATTTTTAGGTTGTGTTTTTCTTTGGTTGGCATAAGTTTTAGATTTAATGCCATTTCAAATTAAATCTCAAGAAGGTTATTTTAAAGAAGTTGAAAAATATATTATTTGGAAGAATAAATGATTATGGGTAGTGAACAAAACTTAGGAAAAAATGAGAGTGTCTGATCTTAAAACATTTTATAAAGGTACAGCTGGGACAGAAAGTTAGATGAGTGAGTCAAAAAAGAATACAAAGTGCAAAGGAAATGAATCATCATCTCTAATTATGAATATAGGGTATCACAAGGTGGCATTTGCATTTCTTCTCTGGCACTGACATCCTTAGCCCATTTTTCTACTGGGTTAATTCACTATTTCCTTCCGATTTCCTGACTTATCTGGGCTCACCATCGCACACAGGAATGACCCCCAGCAGACATGTCTGTACTATGTGACTCTTTGCCTACGCACAGCTGACAGTCCTAGAGGACCTACCTGCCCGTCCCAGATATACAGAATTCAGAATAGAAGATTTTAGTTCAGACTGGGCTGGTTTCTTGAAGAAGGAGATGTAAAAACCTGAGAAGCTGTGAGGGTGGCCATCTTCTATCCCATTAGCAGGAAAACTGGACCAAAGAAAGAGAAGAACAAAGCAGACATGCTGAGTGCGGTCGAGCTTTACGAAGACTTTTCAGGCCCTGGTTCCTGGCTCTTTCTGGAAAACGCAACAGCATCCATGCTCCTGGGATGAGTCTGGTCTCCCTGCTTTCCACTTAATAAGCATCCCCTTTGCTTAAATGGTATCAGGTTGATTTTGCACCCTTGGTAGCCAACAGGTCCTAATTAACAGGTCCTAATGGAACTGATGCTGGGAGGGACTGGGGGCAGGAGGAGAAGGGGATGACAGAGGATGAGATGGCTGGATGGCATCACCGACTCGATGGACATGAGTTTGAGTAAACTGGGAGTTGGTGATGGACAGGGAGGCCTGGCGTGTTGCAGTTCATGGGGTCGCAACAAGTCGGACATGACTGAGCGACTGAACTGAACTGAATGGTACTACCATGACCTGATCTCTGTGTGTAGGCACATGTGCACCGGAGAGTGAGTTCTAGCAGCGGTGTGGAAAAGTGGACTGCCTTGCCCTCACTGTCTTTTATCTTGTCCATTCTGATAATCTCATCTCCCTCCTCCTGCTTTCCCTTGTCACGCCTCCACTTCCTTCTTCACATTGCTGCCGGAGTGAGCTATCTAAAATGTCCACTGTCTGTGTCTCTCTCCTGCTAAAAACCCTTCTCTATCACCTGAAGAATAGAAGCCAAGCTCTTTACATGCAGACTGACTGGTTTCTTCAATACGTGATGAGCATCTATTATGTATCCTTTTAGGCACTAGAAATAAAGCAGGGAATAAGATGTGAATTTCAACACTCATGAAACTTACATCCTAGTAGTAGAGACAGACCCTCAAACATATATTATTTTCAGGTAGTAGTAAGTGCTATGAAGAAAAACCGAGCAAAGGAAGGAGGGTGAGATTGATGAGGGTCGGGGGAGGGCTCTTCCAAACAGGGTGGGCAGGCAAGGCTGTCTGTGGAGGTTACCTCTGAGCAGAGACTTGAATATGGTGGGGGTTTAGAGGACTCACAAGGCAGTGAAGGGTGGCAGTCATCAAGATGGGTAGGGACTGGATCAGGTCAGGACATGGGGTACACAGTAGCCACAGTAAGATTATTCTGAAAGCAATGAGACTACTAGAGGGCTTTGAGCAGGAGAATCACATTTGCTTTTTGTTTTATAAGGCCCTTTTGGCTACTGTACAGTTTTGTCTGTATGAGAGGCTAGAGTGGAAGTCAGGAAACCCACAGTCTAAGCCTGAGATGATAGTGGCTTGGATGGTAGTGATAGAAGTGGCAAGAAGAGGTCAGGCTCGAGATAAATTTTGGAGACAGGACTGACTGGTCTGACTAACACGTGAGATGGGAGGTAAGGAGGAAAGAGCGGCACCGAGTACCACACTAGGGTTTTGGTTTGAGCACCTGGGTGAATGGAATGGGGAAGGCTGCTAGTGGTTAAGCAGCTTGGAGAATGTGGGTGTGTGCAGGCAAACAGGAGTTTGAGATCGTTCCAGGCATTGATTAAATTGTTTATAGGAGTCTGGAGTTTGGGGAAAGGGTCGGGAAGCAACCTCATCTCCAGTAACTTATCTTGCATTCTGTATGATCACTAGTGCTCATGTTAAGTCGCTCGGCTGTGTCCAACTCTTTGCGACCTCATGGACTGTATGTAGCCCACCAAGCTCCTCTGTCTATGGGATTCTCCAGGCAAGAAAACTGGAGTGGGCAGCCATTCCGTTTTCCAGGGTATCTTCCCAACCAGGGATCAGACCCAGGTCTCCTGCATTGCTGAAAGAGTCTTTACCATTTGAGCCACGAGGGAAGCCCCCTAGCTAAATGTTCGCGGGCTGAAGTGAGACAGTCAGCATGTTGCTTCCCTTGTGGCTGCCATTTGATGTTTTGTGGCCGGCGCCTTTATTCGAGTCTTTATCTCTGGACTGCCCTTTCAACCTTTCTACCCCTGGGTGACTGACTCTTGCCTTTTAAAACGAAGACAGGTTGTCCCGGAACACCAGGCTGAGCTGAAGGAGCCCCTCATTTGCGCCTCTGTGGTTCTCAGCAGCTCACACACGAGTTGCCTATTTGATTCTCTAGGGCAGGGTCTGCCCAGCTCATCTCTGTATTCTGGCACCTGGCCTACACGGGTTAGAAGATCCACACCTGCTGAACGGCAAGAAAGGTGCCCCCTCAAGAAGCTGCTGTCTCGCTTAAAGACAGGGCCACAGACTTGAACAACTAAATGGAAAGGAGGGCGTGGTTCCAAAACGTTTCCTTCTCTGTGGAAAGTTTCCAAACTGCTTCCTTAAACCCAGCCAGCCCGCCCCCACCCCCCCTCCCCGCCCGGCTTCTCCAGTGGCTCAGCGGTTAAAGAAAAAACAAATCCGCCTGCCAGTGCAGGAGACCGGGGTTCGATCCCTGGGTCCAGAAGCTCCCCTGGAGGAGGGCATGGCTATCCACTCCAGTATTCCTGCTGGGGAATCCCTTAGACAGAGGAGCCTGGCGGGCTACAATCCATGGGGTCACAAAGAGTCGAACGCGATTTAGCGACTAAACAACTGATCCTGAGACCCAGCTGACCAGTTCTCTTCAAAAGGGGTCCACCTCCAGCCTAGCTCCCCTCTCCCCGGGGCACTTCTCCGACCGCATTGTTTTAGAAGCGGGTGGAGCCGCGCTGGGAAAGGAAACCCACAGGCGTTTCTTTCGCTTTCCCCAGCTGGCTGCAATCCTAGCGCTGTAGGACCGCAGCAATGGGCTGTCCCATCTGCAGTGGGGGAGGCAAGGCACACGGTAAACGGGGGCAAACTCGCCCCTCCGAGAGGCCCCGGGTAGTGGTCTGGGCGCGGGGCCGCTGGCGCTGGACGCCCCGGGGCCGCGGAGCAAAGACTTCAGCGCAGTCTCGGAGGCGGGGCCGGCGACCCCCGTGAGGCGGCGACCGGAGAGCGGCCCTGGGCCCCCACCGAGCCCCACCCGACCGCCCCCGGCGCGGTACTCACCGGTCGGGAGCGGGACTGTGTCCCGCCCGGCCTGGGCCTCGTACCAGCTGGCGCCGCGGGTCGACTCGGGCGCGGAAGGCCCCGCCGGGTCCATGTCTGCGCGCTGCGTCCCCGCCGCCGGAAGTCCGCTTTGGCGAAATCTAGATGATGGATTTCCCCTGCCGGGAAGCCTACGGAGGCTTTGCAGACGGCTTCTCAAACGGGAGCTCGGGGCTTCTGAATTCGAACTGCTTTAAAAAAAAAATGAATCATGCCAGGCGCTCCCCACCCTGTGCCCACTTATCCAGGGTGGGAGAAAATGTGGCCGAAGCCCCCTGGACTCAGCTAGATAAGTAATGGGTCTCCCTGAGGGATTACCCATTATTTTCAAAAGCCGATATCACGTGGGCTTCCCTGCTGGCCCAGTGATTGAGACTCCACACTTCCATTGCAGGGGGCCCGGATTCAGTCCTGGTTGTGTTGTAGCCACGCGCTCCAGGAAACAAACTCACTCAGAAGGACAATGCAGATAGTGGAGTGCAGTTTATTATACCAGTGGGCCCAAGGCAGAGTCTCCTCTTAGCCAAGGATCCCAACCAGTTTTTGTGAAAACCTTATATACCCTAAGCATACGTGTCCAAACTTCCATTTCCCCAAAATCCCCTGAAACTAGTCTGAACAAAGATAAAGTAAAAATACAATCACAGTTAACCATAGGCGATGGAGAGCCCTGGGGCTCTTCCTTCTGGGGGCCTGGTTTTCCAGTTGGTATGTCGTTTCCATAGATGGTGGGCACATACCTCAAAGTCCACAGTCCCGCCCAAGATGGAGTCCTGCTTTCAAGATAGAGCCTGTTCTGTTTCCTCCTTGACTCCCTTCTCTTGATGCTCTTAACTCATAGTATGAGCATCATTCATATTGCACCCTGGCTCTCTGACCGCCAATTTGGCAGAATGACACCAACCTTTGGGTTACATAGCTTATAATACATTGTAAAATGCAAGGTCTCAGAACAGAACTATCAAGGCAACTGTAACAATGGTAAATTAATTTTTCCACCAATCACCCTTCACCCAAGATAGTACCGAAGTCTAGCATTTGACATTGTTTTTACCTGTTTTTTATGACATCTAAAGCAGCTGATACATTGTCAGATAAATCAGGAATATATACACAACATTTAACCTTAATTATAGCATAGGTCCCTCTTTGAACAGCTGTGAGCATGTCCAAAACCATTTTAATTAGAATTACCACTTTTGTTACTTTTATGAAACTGGTGTTTACGTAATATGTAACCCCATGACCTGAGTCTATTGACTGTAGGTCTGGCTTACACCAAGAGAGCAGGGAGAGATTATGATTGTGTCCCAGAAAAGAGCAGAGTGGTTTAAAATCTTGGCAGAGCGGTGAAAGCTACCAGGGAAGTCCATCCATCACAGACAGAGGCATAGCCCCACACACCCAACAGTTGGAGGTATTATGAAATTGGCATAGGACTGTGTACGTTGATAAGACCAAGCAGCAGGAGTTGATTATGCGGCTTCATCTTCAAGGGGCTCGTCCAGGATCTTATTTTTTTTCTTTTTAAGGATGGTCTTAGTCTCTTGAGGGTCAGCAGGGTCCCTCTGTGCAGTCTACTCAGCGTTTTCTGGGCCTGCGTGGTATGTTATCTTCACCCTCGTATGATGGATCCAAGGGGCAATACCTGCAACTTTTAACTGCAGTAGGGGTAGTTAGAATAACAGTATAAGGGCCCTTCCACCGAGGGGCTAGTAAATCATGTTTCTAATCTTTGACCCATACTTGGTCACCAAGCATAAACTCATGAATCTGTTTCCCAAGGGGGAACGGCACCCTTTCCTGTACAAACTTAGTCACCCGATTTATTACCTTACCCAGTTCCATCTGCTGCGAAATCCTATCCCCCTTTACCTGAGGTAAATTTGTTGACACCTGTTTTATTATGGGAGGGGGCCTCCCATACACAAGTTCGTATGGAGAATAGCCTTGGGACTGTGGGGTCATCCTGAATCTGAGCAGAGCCGTTGGAAGCAAGTCCACACAGGAGCAGTCAGTCTCTATGATCTACTCGGAGAGTCTCTTTAAGTGTCCGGTTGGTTCATTCTACCATTTCTGAACTCTGGGTATATGCAGTGTGTAGTTTACTAAATCAGCTACAAAAGCTGCGCCATTGTCTGATCTAACGCTGGTAGGAAATCCAAATCTGGAAACTATTTTTCTAAGCAGGCACCGGGCTATTTTTGATGTTCTTTCAGCCCAGGTAGGAAAAGCTTCTACCCATCCCGAGAACGTACATACCATGACCAGCAGGTAACGGTAGTGTCACTGAGGTTTCATTTCAGTGAAATCCACTCCTAGGTGTTCAAAGGGCAGCGTGCCTTTCAGCTGAATGCCCGGAGGTTTTTGTCTGTGCCGAGAGGCAGCATTAACCTGTGAGCAGGCAGCATGGCCTAGGTGGGTCGCTTGGTGTGTTTGGCTTACCAGAGTGTGTGCCAGCTCCTCCAGTACCAACAATTTGCCACTTGGCAATTTTTACCATTTTTCTTTTTTTTAGTCTTAATGGCCCCTTCCGCTTTGGCTAACCTGACAGCCGTTGTCCTTGTTTTATCAGGCTAGTGCCATCAGTATATAGGACCAAATTAGGGTCTGGAACCTTGTGTCCTTCTTAAAACAAACCCCAGATACCTTACCTCCTCTTTGTAGATCTGTGTCTTCTTCTTCAACACCCGGTAACCTGCTTCCATCAGCAGCTGCAGCAGTGCTTTTGTCTCTTTCCAGCATTTTTGCTTGGTCTCGGCAGCCAGCAGCAGGTCATCCCCGTATTGTAGGAGCCAACATCCATACTCTTCCGGAGGGAATGAGTCCAGGTCAGAAGTCAAGGCTTCCCCAAAGATGGCTGGGGAGTTCTTCTTTTTTTTTTTTTAGTTTTTTTTTTGGCTGGGGAGTTCTTAAACCCTTGTGGGGGGTCCGGGTGAGCTGTTGTCTGGTGCCCCCGGCTGGATCTTCCCATTCAAAGGCAAAGAAGGGCTGTGACGCTGGGGCAACGCGTATGCAGAAGGCGGCATCCTTGAGATCTAGGCAAGTATCAAGTTTAGTCCTCGGTGGGAGGAGGCTAAGTAAGGTATAGGGGTTTGGAACAGTGGGGTGTAAAGTCACAGTAGCCTGGTTGACTAGCCTGAGATCTTGTACAGGCCTATAGTCCTGTCCTTCCTTTTTGACTGGCAGGATTGGCGTATTCCAAGCTGACTGGCACTCTACCAGAATGTCCGCTTATTTTAATCTATTGATGTAGGGTAGTATGCGGCCCAGGGCCTCTATCGGTAGCAGGTACTGGCGCTTTCTAACCGGGATGGTGCCTGGTTTGAGTTCTATTATCACTGGGGCTTGATGTTTAGTCAGCCTGGAGGGAGGGGGGTTGTCTTCCGCCTAGACCTCAGGGAATGAGTTAGCTCTCTCTCATGCTCTTCCGGCCCACCCAGTTCTTCTTTTGGAGGCTCATGCAACTTCCACTCATCTTGGGGTGGTATTGAGAGAGAGAGCAAATAAATCATAGTGCCCATCCGGAAGGTTGGCCTCTCCTCAGGGGAGAAAGTCACTTGTGCTCCTAGTTTGGAGAGCAAGTCTCTTCCCAACAGGGGTACTGGGCACTCAGGAATGTAGAGGAATTCACGAATCACTTGGTGCCCCCCCCCCCCCATCTGACATTTTCTGGGCTGGCAAAACGATTTAATCATCTCTTCTCCCGATACAGCGGTAGTCTTTTTGGACAGTGGTGCCACAGGTTTTGTTACTACCGACATTTCTGCTCCTGTATCCACCATGAAGTCAATGTTTTGGTCCCCCACTTTTAAGGTTACCATGGGCTCTCGGGGACCTGATATCTCTGAGCCCCGGCAGCCCTAGTTAATTTCCAAGTCAGCAAGCCCCACAGCTGCGGGAGCTTCCTCTTCCTTCCTTGCCTTAGGGCATTCATTCTTCCAGTGGCCAAAAGCTCGGCACCGGGCACAATGGTTTGGCTGTAACGGGGCCCGGGGCCTCCGTTGGGACTGCTTGAAGGACTGTCCTGTCCCTGGGGCAGAGGTTTTCCGGGAAGGCCCGAGATAGACTTTCCCAGAGCAGCAGCTTGCACTGTAAGTCTCTTGTCTGTTCTCTTTCGTTCCCTCCAGCTCTCTGGCAGAGCGCAGTCTCTGCTTAATTCCAACGTCTCCCTCCCCCTTTTGTCAGTACTCACTGGGAGAGGCGGGTATAGATTGGGCGGTTTGGCTGCAGCCAGATCCTGGAAGTGTTGGCCAGAGGCTTCTGCCACCGGGATCGGAGCCCGCCGAGGTGGCAGCTCTACGACCTCCGGGAGAGCTGGTGGAGGAGCAGCAGCTGCTGCAGGAACTTCACCTGGCCCTGAATGGGGCATTACGGCGGCCTCAGGTCCTGGTGGAGCACTGGGCCGGCGGGCGCATCGTCATCCAGTATGGGGGAGGGGCAGGTCATCCTCGTCCAAATCCTGCCTCATCCCAGAGGGAGAAGGGGGATTGGCGTGTCTTCACCTGCCGGTCGGCACGGCACGGCCAAACCAGAACACCACGTGGTCCAAGACTGTTTTTTCCTTAAAGTCTATTCTGTCTTGGTGGGCTTGATCAGGTGCAGATGAAAACACAAATGGGTTAAATATCCCATGTCCCAGGGCGTCTCTGGAAAAGCCAATTCATACTCACTTATATAGATCCCCCTCCTTCTAGCCTAACAATTTCAAGGGGGTCAAGAATTTCACAGCAGACGGGACACCTCCTGGGGGAGGGCATAATACGAACATACAAGGACGTTTTCTATCCTAAAAATCCCCTGGCAACCGCTGGTAATAATTTTCCCTGAGACGGCGTGGACACACCTCCTAAACGACCTTCACAAATTTCCTTCCTAAGTGCTAGCACGCTCGTCGACCTGTGTACCAAGCAATCACCGCCTGCCTATTCCAGGCTCCTGTGGGTCCGTGCCCCTTTAGTCCCTCCCAGGGGGGTGATCAGGCCCCCTCTTCCACCCTGTTGGGTGGGCTCCTCCTCACCTGAGCGCTCAGTTCCCCTGCTGCCGTCCACTACCTGCTAACGTGAAAGGTCTGGGCGTTGAGAAGCAGAATCCTTCCAGAAGGCGACGTGCCTTCCCCCCTCTAGAAGATTCAAGTCACAAGGCCTCGGAGTAGTCCCAAGTGGGACTTTGTCTCCTCAAAGTGAGGAGTTTCCCGGCCAATGCACCAAATGTTGTAGCCACGCCTTTCGGGAAACAAACTCACTCAGGACAATGCAGATAGTGGAGTGGAGTGTATTACACTGGTGGGCCCAAGGCACAGTCTCCTCTTAGTCAAGGATCTCGACCAGTTTTTGTGAAAACCTTATATACCCTAGGCGTACGTGTCCAAACCCATTTCCTGAAAATCCCGTGAAACTAGTCTGAACAAAGGAAAAAGAAAGATACAATCAAAGTTAACCCGTGATTCATAAGCCTTAAGCCTAGGTAGCTAACAGTGGACAATTATCAATTGGCTTGTGGTCATACCCCAATAAGCATAATAGAATGTATGATTCTATTCGGTTACACAGATAATACGGTATTCTTTTAGGAATGGAGAGCCCTGGGGCGCTTCCATCCAGGGGGCCTGGTTTTCCAGTTGGTATGTTGTTTCCATAGATACTGTGCATATAGCTCAAAGTCCACAGTCCGGCCCAAGATGTAGTCCAGTATTCAAGATAGATTCTGTTCTGTTTCTTCCTTCACTTGGGGAACTGAAAGCCCACATGCCATGCGGCACAATCAAAATTAATAACACTCCACACCCCCCCCCCCCAAGTATTAACTGAATGCAATGCCAGTTTCCAATGGTAAGCCTTTATTTAGCACCCATAGGGTACACAGCACCATACAAGATGAGGTTTCTGGCTCAGGGAACAAACACACAAAGGAACACAGACGCGGGTAATTAAGTCGCAGTTACAAAATAAGTTGCTCTGTAAAAAAGAAACGTAATAGCTGGTGGTTTGCTGAGGCAATCAAAGGAAAAACTTCTGGAAGTCTTGCTTTTTGAGCAGGTTTTGAAGAGAGGAAAGGAGGCAAATTGGGGATAGAAGAGAAACAGGGTTAGAAAGGATAACTTAGTCTTGACCAACACACATGAATTACAGAAGCAGGTGTGTGGAGCAGCAAGACGAGAGAAAAGGGCAGGCTCTGGCAGCAGATTTTTGCCTTCAAGCAGTAAGACTGACTCCTTGCCAGGCCAAAAGGAAAGGCCTAAAGAGACCAAACAAAAGATTGAACAGCTCAGCTGGGCCAAGTGAAGCAGGTGAAGGGCCCCTTCTCCCACTGTCAGGTCATAATCTCGGCGTGTTTCACTCTCAAGGAGGAGCAGACTGCCAAGGCCGCTAACTGAGGAAAGCCTAAATCCTGAAAGACAAAGACCAAAGGAAACATACAAAGAAAACAGAAACCTTGTAGGTCACAGAATATTCAGAAAGAAAATATAGACACAAATGCCTGTGTGTGATGTACTATATAAACAGTATTTTCCAACCACGAACCATGAAGATACTGCAACCATGAACCAAAAATAGGATACTATTGAAGAAAAACAAAATGTTCAAAGAGAGCTCTAGAAATAAAAAAAATGAGACCCCCCCTCCAAAAAAAATAAAGAAACCAAAACCCACCACAACAGACAAATTGGAAGATTAAACTGAGGAAATCTCCCAGAAAGTAGAGCAAGAAGACAAAGCTGGAAATTAACACAGAAGATAAGAAAATCAGAGACAAATCCTGGAGGTCTTATGTCTGGGTAACAGGAATTCTAGAAAGAGAGAACAGATAAGGTATTATTAAAGAAACACTTCAAGAACAGTCCCCTGAACTGAAGAACAAAGTTTTCAGACTGAAAGATTAGACCTTTACTGGGAATAGAACACTGGGTCAAAGAGATTGCTATAAGGTTCAAGAGAGAGAAAGACTGGTCATGAATATAAAAGATAAAGATTGGCCTCTGACTTCCAATAGTCACTCTGAAGGCCAGAGGTGAGAACATTTTCAGATTTCAAAGCAGCAACACTGGAATGTAGCAGGTATATTCAAAATTGGGTATGAAAACTACTCACGAACTCTCTGTCCTGCCAAAACGGCAATCAAGTGTAAGGGCAAAAGAACATGTTCAAACATATAGTCTCATTTACCTCTCATTATTTCCCTTTCAAAAGGTACTGGAGGATGGTGCTTCACCCATAAAGTGAAAGTCACTCAGTTGTGTCCAACTCTTTGTGACCCCATGCCCATATGTGGCAGTAAATCAATGAAAGCAGAAATAAGGGGATTTAACTAGAAATAAACCTGACATTGGAAAGACAAAGGGAATCTCTAAGATGCTGATGGGAAATGACAACTGGGAACCAGTACAGATGAAGAAGATCAAGATGTCAGATCTCTGTACAAATTTCCCACATTTTTCAAGTGTCTTCATTTTATTTCAGTGTGTTGCCTAAAATTCCTGGATGTTTACTGTGAATAAATGAACTTCTCAGCTTTCCCCATTTGTCTATGGCTGTCGGGTTACAATTTCTTGCTCCCTTTCCTAGCTCTTTGGTTTCCCACTCTCTAAACCACCTTCAAGTTAAATTTTTATTTAGTTCAATATTTTTAAGAAATTAAATCCAGTACAAATTTAGATTCTTGTTTGAAAGGTGCTGCTGCTGCTGCTAAGTCACATCAGTCGTGTCTGACTCTGTGCGACCCCACAAATGGCAGCCCACCAAGGCTCCTGTGTCCCTGGGATTCTCCAGGCAAGAACACTGGAGTGGGTTGCCATTTCCTTCTCCATTGTCTGAAAGGTAACCAAAGGTAATTAAACCCAGAAGCAAGCTGAGAAAAAAGAAAAAAACAAACCCTAAAAAAAACAGAACTACTTCAATTACTCCTTTTTGAGCTAGTATTCCCATGCTGGCTCCAAGGGTGGGGAGAATTTCCTGACAGCCAAATGTACATCTTAGTTACAGATAAAGTTAGTTTTAACTCTGGGAGACTTTCACCCCCTTTCCACTAGATGATCATGGTCAGGAAACCTACAGCAGAGTAAATCTTTCCATTTTTCTCTAGGAAAATAATTTGCACATCATGCCCAGGAAAGTCCAACGGTCTGTTTCAGACTTTTTTTTTTGTTTCAGACTTTTTCAACAGAATTGTTGTAAGTGAAATTCTTACCCAACACCATCTCTTCTGGCAATAAATAAGCCATGTCTGACTATTCTCTTAAGTTTCCTTTTCTTACGGTTCTACTCTGTCTAGAACAAAAATATTTCAGCTCCTCCAAGTTTCTATTCCCTCTTTTCCTGTGTTTGTATAGAAGGAGTGAAGAGAATCTGTGGAAAAGAAGTTTCATTTCAAAAAATGTGCCAAAACTTTCCCCTAGGAGAGTTTCTCTTCTTTCTCATTCAAGTGGACTTACAGGACACTATTTCATGGAGCTTCTCCAATTAACTTAAAATACTTGGAAGTAATATGCACAATATTAATATTCTTCAGGCTCTGATGCCCATCGTATGGCTCACAATGGTAAATTATTTGCCAGGAATTAAACATAAATAAATTTTGTAGGTAAAGAGGTGAAATTTGGCCCTGTGGGCCCTGAAAGTCAAAGATAATAATTACAAAAACAGTAAGAAGTGCTGAAATCAATTGTGACACTTGTTCTTCTGAATATGTAATTTACAAATAAGTTACAAATTATATAGTGGTATTTCATATAAAATATACACATTCATTCTACTCATGTATAGTTAAACAGCAGTAAGAATAAAGAGATAGACTATGCATATGAAAATGTCCTTATTTTGTTCCAAGCATTTCTAAGTAACGCAAATAAACACTCCCAATAAGGGTAAACTGAGAGGAATTCTCTTGACAGATCGTAATGTAAATTAATTCCACTGACCAGTGGGGTTTCCTTTGCATGGCCCTGGTTTCAGCTTGATCAGCTGATTTCATGAGCAGGCATTAACTAGATTTATAATATTTTTTTTCTACACTTATTAACCCCACATTGGCAGAGGATTTCTTTCTCAGGCATAGTCCCAGCTTCATAACCATAATCCCATGTTAGTTCTGTTCTTGCTTTCACATACCTAGAAAGTAGAAATTTTAAAAATAATCATAAATTATCCTGAATGAACCAAATTTTACTATAATCAATTTTCATATTAACATCATTAACCCTCCTCAACAATATGGTTTTCTCTCTCCAACATCCACTACTTAGGAATGCTCTTTTATTAAGGATAATCATTTATTTGAGTTTTATTTCACATCTATTAAAATCCCCAATAAGAAGAAACTTGTTAATATCCACAAGGGAGTAAGTGTGTTTTTAAAAAGAGTGGGCCCCAGCAATGCGCTGAGGCCTGGGGAGGTAATTTCGGGTAGTTTTGACTTAAAAGATGTAGCATTCTGCATCATTTATTCTCTGAACTGAACTGGCTGAGACCTGCAATTCTTAGCCTTTTTGGACATTAATTCTAAGAGGAAATAAGAATTAAAATTTCAACTATTTAAAATTTTATCACCTCTAAACATTTTGGGATGACTGAGTATCCTAGGGTACCAGAGAGTTGGGGCTATAGCATATATCTTTTTTTAATATTTTTGTACTGTTATTTTTAAAGTCACAATTTCAAAATTAATCATATTAAAAAAATTTTCAAACCTGTTGGTGAAGAACGCCACCAAGGGAAAATTTCTGTCATGTGTTTCTACAAAAACATTCTGTACCAAAAGATTTGGGCAACAACTATGCTGTTAACAAAAATAGACAAACACGTAAGTTAGACATAGCATAAAGTCTGATACATTGTTCTTTGAAGCATTAGAATACCATTCTGTTTCCAACACATCTTATTTTTATTTCTTTTTTTTTCCTGACTAGTATGTAAAATATCACAGCTCATTACAATTTTGTTGATGGTAGGAATTCACTCAGAAAGCCCTGTTTTGACATTCTTACATCTTGCCAGTAGAAATGAAAAATAGTAAAAACTCCTATTTATCATTATTATAAATGCATTTATCTTTTGATTCACCAATCCAGTATCTGGGAGTGTATTCGACAGATATATGTGCATATGTATCCACGTAAGATTATTTACTGAACATTGTTTTCAACAGTAGAGGATTGGAAGCAGTCCAAATGTCTATCTAAAGAGGATTATTTAAACTTCGGGACAGCCACACATTGAAACCAAATGCACCTATAAACAAAAAATAAATGAGGAGCTCTGTGTACTCATACAGAAAGATCTCCAGAGTATATTGTTAACTTAAAACACAAGGTGTAGGGCACTGAATGTAACATGCTATCTTTTAGGTAAGGGGTAGGAATAAGAACACATCCTTACACTTACTTGTATTTGTATAAAGAAACACTATAAGAATATACCAAAAAGTAATAAAAAATGATTTTACTATAGAGGGTGGATTGGGGGCAGGGTGAACAGGGGCAGCATACATTATTTTTAAAACAAAACAAAAAGTTTAATATGAAGAATATGTTATGACCTAACTTTTACATCATAGTCAAACAGATCCTTTGGAAAGGGTATCTATGTAGGTAATTGATTTCTCTGCTGAACACACCATTATTTATTGTTTTTCCAAGGCTTCTAACATGGTGATAACTATTTCCTATCACCACCAATCCAGTGTTATTTTGCTGCACATGAGCTGTTATTGCTACACAGTCATCTATCACCAGATTCATAAAGGGATTGAATCCCAGCAATATTCCTCAGACACATTTACCACTGTTAGATTTCAATGATAACTTCCTATCATCCATACATTTTTTTTCAGTTTGAGCCTGGTGAGCTTTACTCAGGGTACCTACTTGGCAGGGTCAGAGCTGCCGTGAAACAATTCTGTTTGTATGTATTCTCTAAGGTGTTCTATTTAAGTTTTTAAATCATGAAACTGGATTATCTATGTAGAAAATTAAATTTAAAAAGACAGAAAAGCCTTGTTTTTCTCCTCCTACAAACAAGGGGGGATCCAGATAGTGAGACCAACCATAACATTCCAGTGCAGCCACTATTCAACGTAACTGACTGGAAAGAAAGCCACGACAGTCCTTTGCTAGGGATCATTCTTTACTGATCTCCTGGCTCTCCTGGCATGTTTAGTAGCTTCCAGCATGTTTGGCAATAGTGTAGAAGTAGTGAAAGTGCAGGAGACCCAGATTCGATCCCTGGGTCAGGAAGATCCCATGGAGACGGGAATGGCAACCCACTCCAGTATTCAGAGAGGATTCTCTTGTTAACCAAGTATCCTTCTAACTAGGAGAGAGAAAAAGAAAAAGGCCAAACAGATTTCTCTAGAAAGAAAAAAAAGTTCTTTGGTTTCAAAGATTTTCTGACTTGAGAGTACTTTTTCCTCTGATGGCACATGAATTACATGTAAAATGATCAGTAAACATCAATTTCAAACCATTCAAATGTCACATTTTGAAGAGGTGTTGAGGGAATTCCCTGGTGGTTCAGTTCTTAGGACTCTACTTTCACTGCAGAGGGCACAGGTTTGATCCTTGGTCAGTGAACTAAGATCCTGTGAGCCAAATAGTACAGCCACAAATAAATAAATAAATAGGTCTTCAGTTTAGCAAAGGAAATACATAAAAGAATCTTGGGCTATGCATGCTTCCCATTATTTTAAGGGAAAAGTCAAAGCTGCCCATCCCACTAACTGAACCCCCCAGAGAGGAAGAAGAGCTCTGATACAGAGAAAAGAGGAAAATTAAGGCCATATTCAGAGATCAGTGAACCTGAATGGACCTTTCCAAAGGATGTGTGGAGGCTATCATAAAGTTCCCATCCTGCTTCCATGACTCCTCATCACCCTCCTGGGTAGGATAAGTCAGAACAAAGTAGAGCCCAGAGAGTAGGAGGAATGCAGGTGGCTTCTGCACGGTCCGGCTGGCCAAAGACAAGACAGTCTATATACACTGGGACTAGTGGTAAAGGTATTTTTCTTTTTTCCCCTGGAAAATTTCTGGGACTATACATTCTTTGAAAAGCATGTATGATGGTAGGAGGCAGGAGAGACGAGACTGGCAGTCTGATGGGAAAAGCTAGCTCCAATTCCACCCTACACAGTAGTTATGGCCAATAATACACAGTATCCCTCTCATCATGAAGATGCCAGGAGTCTTAAGTGTCAATGAACCTTGTGAAGTGAAAGTTGCTCAGTCGTGTCTGACTCTTTGTGACCCCATGGACTATACAGTTCATGGAATTCTCCAGGCCAGAATACTGGAGTGGGCAGCCTTTCCCTTCTCCAGGGGATCTTCCTCACCCAGGGATCGAACCCAGGTCTCCAGCATTGCAGGTGGATTCTTTACCAGCTGAGCCACAAGGGAAGCCCAAGAATGCTGAAGTGGGTAGCCTATCCCTTTTCCAGCGGATCTTCTTGACCCAGGAATAGAACCGGGGTTTCCTGCACTGCAGGCAGATTCTTTTCCAACTGAGCTATCAGGGAAGCCCAATGAACCTTAAATCAGAGAAATCATAAATATTCCTCTATATAAATGAAAATAAGTCTCATTACATATATCCCAAACATACACAGAAACAGCAAATGACTATGGCTTAGGAATAAAAAAAGAGTAAGATAGTAAAATGCAATATTCTGATAAACGCACTGGTTTTCTGTACTAAGCCACTGCTGCTGCTGCTGCTAAGTCGCTTCAGTCGTGTCCGACTCTGTGCGACCCCATAGACGGCAGCCCTCCAGGCTCCCCCACCCCTGGGATTCTCCAGGCAAGAACACTGGAGTGGGTTGCCATTTCCTTCTCCAATGCATGAAAGTGAAAAGTGAAAGTGAAGTCACTCAGTTGTGTCCAACTCTCAGCAACCCCATGGACTGCAGCCTACCAGGCTCCTCCATCCATGGGATTTTCCAGGCAAGAGTACCAGAGTGGGTTGCCATTGCCTTCTCCAGTACTAAGCCACTAAATCACTAAAAATTTAGTGAGAGTAAGTAAAACGTAAGTGCTCCCAACTAATTTTTTTAATAGAGGTATTTCTGAACAAGACCTTCTATTATATGCGACACAAAAGAAAAACTTATTCTATGTGCCCCATTGTTTTTTTCAAAGGAATGCATCTTAAAAGCCTTTCAGTAAATATATATGATTTTCTTACTTATCATTTCTTATAGTTTCTTGAAGCAAATGTTTACTGTGTGCTAGATACCGTTTAAGCACTTTATATATAATACATTTAATCTTCACAGCATTCTAGACAGTTATTAACTCCGTATTACTGAAGTGGGAAATACAGCATGGAGGGGTCAAGTGAGATGTCCAAGGTCATATAAGTAGAGGACTGGCATCCTAATCCAGGTAGTGTGGCTTTGGAATCTGTCAGTCATATTTTCCTCATGATTCTGTGAAGAAGCCTAGGGAAAAAATGTGTTTAGATATAGGAATCTCAGCCCACATACTCACATTAAGGAAGCGGCCCACATTTCCTTCTTTTGTGGCATCCAATAAAAACACATTCCCTTTATTGAACTTCTCTAGAGAATCAGATGAAGCATCCTTGGTTTCATTCGGTAACACTTTACCACAAAAGACCTGCTGGTTTTGACATGCTGGAGATTTTTCCTCTTGGGGCTTTTGTATTTGAACCTCATTCTTGTCATCCAGTGTAACTGCTTGGTGACATGTGCCCCCTGGTGGAGTTTCTTCTCTACACTTGGTTATATCTATCACATCGTTGTCTTCAGAATCTTCAACTTCGTTTGAGCTTGAGTCCTCTAATAAACATTTTGGAAGGAATTGTCAGGGAATATAATTGGCTGAGCAACACTGCTGAGAGTAACAAAACTAATTAACTGCAAGTTAATTATTGCTAATCCGTACAATGTATTAAGGTACACAGTATGTACAATGTATTAAGGTACACAATACTTCAGTTTTACAAATAAAAACTCTGAGCTTCTGAAGGCTTAAGGGATTCACTCAACTAACTAGCAATAATAATGAAAAGTGGGGTAAGAAACACAGAAATATCTGATTCTGAAGTCTACCTTTTCTATTACCTAACAATGCCTTTTTATGAATCTGTATACATGTTGCTGTAACTATACTTAAGCTCTACTTATAAATTGACTTCTCTTCAACTTTGGACTCTGCATTTAAATATATTCTAAACAGCTGTAACAGAGGGTTTAGGGAGCATTTTAGGCCTTTATGATACCAATGAAAGGCTGGGGAGACCCCGATAAGAGTCACCCACTCTAAGGCCCAGTAGCAATAACTACCGCTATGGATTTTGTATATGTTTTTGCTAGATGATCATTCAGTTATTACACTTTTACAAACAACACTACTTTAGAAGATGAACTGCTTATTCTTCTTATCCAATAATGAAAATAATTTTCCAAAATATTCAAAAGTATGAATGCATGTCAAATGGAATACCTAAAATTATTATTAAAAAGTCATTTGTGCCACCTAATTCAGTGGCAGAAAGAAGTTATACTTTTCTAAAATTAATGTTTTTGATGTAATCATCACTGTTTCTGGCTGCTTTTTCCTATCATGGGTTACTTGCAGTAATATTAATAGTACATATTAATTAATATTAATTAATTAATATTAATAATAATATTAACCAATAATATTAATATTAACAGTACATTTTGTAGTGCCTGCTATATGTACTGTAGTGGTCAATGAAAACAACAAAAGAACCAAGAGCAATAGTATTCAGATGACTTTCATGCATTAAATGGTGATATATCAGAATGTTGTCCTCAAATACACATCTTTGACATAAGAACTATTTTGAGCTAAGGGCAATTTGAGCTAAGCAGTAATACAGGAAAATCTCTCAGTCCTCTCCCCTCTCTGTCTAAAAACAGGATATAAATTTACAAAAGTGTCCTTCTTTCTATTAATACTAGGAAGGTAGGGAGTTGGGGGTGCATATGCCAAGGAAGCCCAAAGAGAGAAAAGGCCACGGTCAGTCAGTTCTTCACAAAGGGTCATGTCTCAGCAACATCTCTTCACTGAGGGATATACTGAAATGCAAATAAACTAAAGTCCAGTTTTGTCAGGTTTTAATATTAAATTGGGCTTCCCTTGTGGCTCAGCTGGTAAAGAATCCGCCTGCAGTGCGGGACACCTGAGTTCGATCCCTGGGTTGGGAAGATCCCTGGGGAAGGGAAAGGCTACCCACTCCACTATTCTTGCCCGAAGAATTCCATGGACTGTATAGTCTATACCATGGCAAGACTGGTAACACTGAAAGATGAGCACTCAGGGTAGCAATATTTTCACTTTTTACTAAGCATCCTCTGGGGCAGCACTGGCTGGAATACTGCAGGAGAATGTCATGTCTTAATTTTTAAAGGAGCCTAAACAAGGAGTTAGGAGATGGCTGTGCTGGGCAGGGCTTCCAAAGCCAGAGATGGACTGTGAGTGGTCCACACTATTCTCCTGCCCAGCATCAGGTCACGGTTGGCATCTAGACCAGGGGTCAGCAAACTTCTTCTGTATGGGGCCAAACAGTAAACACTGTGGGCTACACCATCTCTGTTGTGAGTATTCAGCTCTGCTACTATAGTGTGAAAGTAGAGACAATGTGTAAATGAAAGAGTGTGGCTATCTTCCGATACAATTTATTTAGCAACACTGAAATTATAATTTCCTATAAGTTTTGAGTGTCACAAAGTATTATTTATCTTCTCATCTCTTCTCGGTTATTTTAAAAGGTAAAAATTATCTTAGCTTACAGGGCATACATAAACCGGTGGTGGGCTGGATGTGGCCCACAGATCACGGTTTGTCGACCTCTGATCTAGACATATAGAAAGCCTTGTGATGAATGCAGCATTTTTGTAACAGTGTCTGAAAAAATGAGCTACAAGTATTGAGTAAGAGGGACAAAAAGGCAGAAGAGGCAGGCAACCACAGAATGAAACAAAGCCTACTTCTCATTTCCTTGGCTTTAGAGTTCAGATGTACTTGAGCTGGATTAAGTTCCCCATTATCTTCTGAGGTGACAGACTCTGAGGAAGTAAATCCCTTAAAAGAAAACAAGGAAGATTACTTGTTTAGAAAATTTTACTTTCTAGGTTAGGAAAAAGAATTTAAGTTAGCAGTAAGGCCTCTTTCATCAAGTATCAATCTCCATAGACTGCAGCAATTAGATTAGTTTTCAAAGACTCAAAACTGACAGCCCGAGCAATCTCTGACACGATGGAGCCCTTTTAGCTGTGTTCTACTCCCAGGCACTTTAGTGGGGCACAGCTATGAAAATTATAAGGACTGTCTAGACATTCTTGAGGCATTATAAATTCAAAATAAAATACAAATACCAACAGGTATGTCGGTATCCCTCAATTCTGATACCAGATGATAAATTTGGCTACCACTATAAGATGTGCAAAGATTAAAAACACTCTTTGGCTAGTTACTTGAAAGAAAAGGTTAAAGGAGCTGCCTAATCTCCATGAGTTGAGGACACTGCAATCACTTTACATGGTAATGATAACTTTCAAAAAGGGGTATTAGGTTTAGCACAATGCTTGGCACGCAACACATTTGACCATTACTATTCTTACCCATGTACTTCAACGGTCAACATATGTTGAGCACTTAGCTGGGTGTCAAGCATTGTGCTACACTAAGTTTCTAACGTTATCTCATTTAACCCTTTTAATTCTGAGACAGATACTATTATTCTAATAGTATGCTAAAAGAAATGCAGACAGAAGATGTTAACCAGCTAGTTAAGGTGCAGTGTTGGAGGGCAAACCAGCTCTATGTGATCTGGCCAATCTTCGCATAATGATGTGGAATTAAGGAGTTATCTTCTGTATGTTACTAGGCAGAGGGAAAATATTTGTGTACCACCTACATTAGAATTTTTATTTTTCACCAACAAGCCATGAACTACCATTTTGTCTGCCTGTTCTATTTCTTGCATCATTCTCTTAAGTTACAGTCTCTGACTAGTTATTCTTCTCAGGACAGACTGAAAAGTGTATCTTCAGAGGCTATCATGTAAAGTGCTGCTTTCTGGATGATTCTCTCATTAGACTGCTTCTGTTCTTTCTCCTACATCTCACAACCATATCTCCTCAACCTAAATTACTCCATCCTTCTTTCTTATGTAATACTATCACTTTAGCTTCTTCCATGAATTCTTACACTCTATAGCTCTCAGTCTCAGTAGATACACTGTCAGATCATGATCAACATTCTCCTTCTATATCTAAGTTGGGAACATGCCAACCGTTACTTAGGATACAAAGTCAGTAAAAATCATAGTCCTAACACTTCAACAGCACCACATTACAAAATAATAAAAGAAATCCTACACATTATTAAGTAACACAAACAATTTGAATTAAGTAGTAGTTAACGTTCTCAGAAGGGCACCATATACGTTTTGCACTTTTTACCATATTTTTCCCATTGTGTTGAATAATGACAGTCTTGGTTTTAGGACTTCTAATGACTGAATGATACCGAATTCTTGAAATGCTGTTATATTTCATCCCTCTGAAAAGGAAAACAAAGTTATTCTGTAAATCACTAAAAATGCTCTCTACTGTGCCCTGAAATAGAGACAGCATTACTGTTATGTAAATATTCATTAGAAATTAATCTAAGTTATAACACCTATGCCTACTCTTCACTAGAATAATCATATTTTAAAGTTAATCATTCTGGAAGTATATTTAAAAAATGAAGAAAATCTAAGAAAACCTTTGCAAATAAAATGGTGATAGAAAATAAAAAGAACTGCCAAAGTCATGACATCCATAAACAATCTGATTAAAGTCAAAGTTTTTAAAGATGAAGTTTCACAGATGGAAACTGAGGAAATACAGTATGTTGGTTAGATTTTTAAATTTAAGTGCCCTAGATTTCTCAGTGTTAAACTTACAACTATGAAGCAAACTGATATATAGGAGATACAGAAGTTGGAGTAGAAAGTAAGAAAGAAGAAAAAGAACGAACTACTCTTAATTGGTAGTAAACAGTATAGCTCAATCTTGACTGGGTTCCTACGATCTCACTCACATAACAGGCTCTTTGGTATTACTATGGAGCTTAGGTGGATACTCCCGAGTCTCCATACTTCCAGGACGCGCTTCCAGTTCTATTGGGATAACTTCAATCTCACAATCTGCAACTTCTATTTTCCTCTTTTTGGAAAACATATTTTTCATAATATTCTCTTTTCCATTTTCATCAATAGCATCAGGTTTCTCAGTGTTAGATCTGCTTAGTAATCTTCCTAAAAGAAAAAAGTAAAAGAGCTAAATATGACAAAAAGTAATATAATTACTAAGCAACAAAAGGGCATTTCTTCTGCTCTATTAGAACTGTGTATGGTGTACCTCATTTCTATAATGAAGGTAAACATTAATTCATCCCAGAATACTATTGTGAGAAATAATAAAAATAAAAGACCAAGAAGAGATTTCATATCTTCCAGTACATGAAAAAACACAGGAACAAGTATTTGTCTGTTGGGAAATAACACAGAAGATAAGAGATTGAGCTACAATAATATAAAACAAAAATACAGATCAGAAAGCACTCCAGGAAATTAGAGAGGTGAACTCTAGTCTTACAATTATAGCCTTTGTATCTAGTTATGAATGCTTTATCATTTAAAAACTTTATTTACAAAGTGATGTATTTAAATCTGTGGTGATATGTGCCTGTTCTCACCTTAAGCCTTAAATGTAATCAAAAGGTTAGTCTGAAGTTTATGCATTTTCTTTCAAGGAACTTAAAATTACAGTTAACAAGTCAAAATTAACAGCTAGATTAGAGAGATACCCTTAGGTGCATTTTCTAGCAATGTAGGTAAAGTCAGTAATACTTCCTGGACATCATCTGGCATTTTATGGTAAGCTAACTTTTATCAAAGAGTTACTCAGAAATATGAGAGACAAATGTCCAGGCAAGTTGTGCAGTATTTGTGTCTGTAAGTGGGATGTGCCAGGGATCCAGCTGTGACTGTTCTGAACTCAGGATTCTTGCCCTCACTGAAGTGAACCTGGAATTCCAGATGAGGAGGACTGCTCTGGTCCGTGCTGCCTGGGGTCCCACATTTCCTTCAGACTGCCTTGGGAGTCACATTTCACCAACCTTTCTCACTTCATGGTACACACAGAAAGTGAGGGCTTTTGCCTGACACTCTGGGGTAAAAAGAAGAGACTACTAGAGATGGACGTGTCTGGCCTGTGGGCTATGACCTGAAAGAATCAGTAATTGCACGACCGTAACACACTGGGGGGAGGCTTTGCTCAGAACATGGGCAACTCTCTATAGAATCCCTGAAATGGAGTGAACTGCCTTGACTGAATCATCACCTACAGGTATTCATTATAACATTAACTTGTTAAGTTCTAATAGCTCAAGATGTTGATGAAGACAGTCTTTGACCAATAATCTTTATCTTAGTAAATCAGTCATTTTTCTATTTAAAAGTTTTCTTACTTTATCCCGAAGCATCTGCGGCCACAGAGACCAAAAAACAAATCTCACGCAGTAACCCAAGTTTTATCCTTTATCCTTTCTTTTCTGGAACACCTGGTACCTCCTAACGCATGTCGTCCCTTCAGTGCTCAATTTCCCAGTCACTTGTCATCCTCTGATACCCCTCCTATATTGTCGCTCTTGCCCTTGCTATAAGATCTCAGTGGCCCTGACTAGTAAAATGGAGATTCAGAAATACAGATATTACCACAGCGTAATGTGAAAGTAAACCTTTGCTTTACCTGAATAAATGCAAACAAACGTCCCTCTGTCAATGTCATCTAGACAGCGCACTCCCCATCCCTTCTTCTCAGTTTTGAACACTTGTAGCCTTACTTGAGGTCCATGCTGGACAACTCGGTTTTGACACATTCGTCGATCACACTTGCATAATAGGCTGCATTCATAAATGCTTGTCAATAAAATATACAAGAGAAAAATCAATTAGACATCTTAAATTAAAAGCAAAAGCACTTTCTATTGCTACCTCACTAATAATTACTGAGGGAAAGAGACTAAGTGTGAAGGCTCCCAGGGCTAGACTGCCTAGTTCCCATCACAGCTCCAGCGCTCACTAGCTGCGTGACCATGGATTTAATCTCTTTGTGCTTCAATTTTCCATTTTTAAAATGGGGATTATATGGTACCACCATATAATATGGATTATATGGCACAGGGTGGTTTTGTGAAGATTAAATGAACTGGGTAAGTCAGACAGAGAAAGACAAATATCATATGATATTGTTTATATGTGGAATCTAAGAAAATGGTATTAATGAACTTGTTCACAAAGTAGAAATAGAGTCAGAGATGTAGAAAACAAGTTTCAGGTTACCAAAGGGGAAAGTTGTAGGGGGGATAACTCGGGAGATGGGGGTTGACATATACTCACTACTATACATAAAATAGACAACTAATAAGGACTTACTGTACAGCACGGGAACTCTACTCAATACTCTATAATAACCTATATGGAAATAGTCTAAAAACAAGTGGATAGATGCATAAGTGAATCACACTGCTGCATAGCCACAACTAACACAACATGGAAATCACCTATGTTTCAATAAAATTTAATTTTAAAAAAAGATTAAATAAGTCAGTATTTACAAGGTGCTTGAGACAATGCCTGGCACAGAATAAGGGTTCAGTTCAGTTCCGTTCAGTCGCTCAGTCGTGTTCGACTCTTTGCGACCCCATGAAGAGCAACATTCCAGGCCTCCCTGTCCATCACCAACCCCCGGAGTCTACCCAAACCCATGTCCACTGAGTCGGTGATGCCATCCAACCATCTCACCCCTCTGTCGTCCCCTTCTCCTCCTGCCCTCAATCTTTCCCAGCATCAGGGTCTTTTCAAATGAGTCAGCTCTTCACATCAGGTGGCCAAAGTATTGGAGTTTCAGCTTCAGCATGAGTCCTTCCAATGAACACCCAGGACTGATCTTTAGGATGGACTGGTTGGATCTCCTTGCAGTCCATGGGACTCTCAAGAGTCTTCTCCAACACCACAGTTCAAAAACATCAATTCTTCGGCGCTGAGCTTTCTTTATAGTCCAACTCTCACATCCATACATGACCACTGGAAAAATCATAGCCTCGACTAGATGGACCTTTGTTGGCAAAGTTATGTCTCTGCTTTTTAACATGCTGTCTAGGTTGGCCATAACTTTCCTTCCAAGGAGTAAGCATCTTTTAATTTCCTGGCTGCAGTCACCATCTGCAGTGATTTTGGAGCCCAGAAAAATAGTCAGCCACTGTTTCCACTGTTTCCCCATCTATTTGCCATGAAGTGATGGGACCAGATGCCATGATCTTAGTTTTCTGAATGTTGAGTTTTAAGTCAACTTTTTCACTCTTCTCTTTCACTTTCATCAAGACGCTCTTTAGTTCCTCTTCACTTTCTACCATAATGTGGTGTCATCTGCATATCTGAGGTTATTGATATTTCTCCCGGCAATCTTGATTCCAGCTTGTGCTTCCCCCAGCCCAGCATTTCTCATGATGTACTCTGCATATAAGTTAAATAAGCAGGGTGACAATATACACCCTTGACATACTCTTTTTCCTATTTGGAACCAGTTTGTTGTTCCATGTCCAGTTCTAACTGTTGCTTCCTGACCTGCATAGATTTCTCAAGAGGCAGGTCAGGTGGTCTGGTATTCCCATCTCTTGAAGAATTTTCCACAGTTTATTGTGATCCACATAGTCAAAGGCTTTGGCATAGTCAATAAAGCAGAAATAGATGTTTTTCTGGAACTCTCTTGCTTTTTTGATGATCCAACAGATGTTGGCAATTTGCTCTCTGGTTCCTCTGCCTTTTCTAAAACCAGCTTGAACATCTGTTAAGTTCATGGTTCATGTATTGCTGAAGCCTGGCTTGGAGAATTTTGAGCATTACTTTACTAGCGTGTGAGATGAGTGCAATTGTGTGGTAGTTTGAGCATTCTTTGGCATTGCCTTTAAGCATTAACAACACTTATAAGACTAAATAGGCCACAATGATAAAGTACCCTCCTTCAAAGGGTACTTTAAACACCCTGCAACAAATCCACAGTGTATCTTACCCAGTAGGTATCTGTCTCTCTAGTCTTTTATATTTATATCCAGTGGTTATTTTATTACTTGACAAGGTGCAAGTCTTGGAATTCCTTGCTGTCAGTTGAAGACATGCACATTTTGTTCTAAAAGGAAGACAATGGATGGAGAAGTCAGAATAAAAAAGCATCAAGAGAGTCTCTTGACAAAAGTATAAAGAACATAATTGTTTTTAAAACAGTTGTTTGGCTCATGGACTGTTAAGACTTCTTCCCTAAATAAAATAGGCCTCTTTGAAAGACAACATTTACCAAAAGTTTATAAATTAATTATAAACTGCCCTGTACCTCGCTTGCTTATGAAATAGTTAACTATAAGAGTTTTAACATTTCAAAATGAACTCCTTTCATTTCCGATTCAGCAGAAGCTTCATTGTGAGAATTCTCCCAGGTTTGCTCTCCTACAATGGATAAACTTAAACGTGTCTAGCTCAAAAGAACTTACATAATTTTCTGTATGTTTTATATTATCTCTCTCTCCAATGACATAAAAATAGATTGAGGAGACTGATGCCATGTATCTGGCTACTACAATCTGTTTTTCATAGCACTGCTAAGCAGTAAACATGAAAAGCTAAAAACAAATTTCCTCTCTAACTACTGAGATGACTATCTAACATGACAGGGACTTAACACTCGATAGGAGTAAGGAACCTGGGTATCTCAGGTATAAACCAGATATGTGACTACTGGTTAAAAATCTCTTGAATCTCATCTCCTGTGTTAAATAGCAAGTGACTTTAAGATCGTTTCCTCTATGATTCACTTCAGTATTTTTCTGTACATATATAATACAAGTCAGAGTGGTAACTACCATTTGCAACAGAAAAAATAAGCAATAAATTGATTGATTTGGATTCTATTTACAAATGTAGAAATCTATTGTTGCTTTTTCAATATGAGTTTGTTTGCAAAGTTTACAAAGTACAGGCAACACAAACAATAACACACACTCATTTTGACCACACAGAATCAGCTGTCATCGTTTTGTCTAGTCCTTTCTCTTGACCCTTGATCAGCATGGATTTGAACTACGCAGGTCCACTTTTATGTGGATATTTTTCAATAGTAAATAACACAGTACTACATAATCTACAGTTGGATGAAAACTTGGATGTGGAATTATGGATGCAGAACCGCTTATGTGGAGGGCCAATTATGTTACATGCTATATTTTTGAGGGCTGGCACCCCTAACCCCTGCATTGTTCAAAGTTCAACTATAATTTACCACATATATACTGTATATATGATCTTCCTTAAAAAAAAAAAAAGATAAAACTAAGCTCTCAAGAGGTTTGGTGAGGCATCCTTTATACTTTTACATATATATTTACCTACAAACAATACAATGTATTGTTTTTAAAAATTACCACAGTTATTATCCTACAACTTGTCTTTTCATTCAATATAATGCTTTTCAGATCCATCTTTTTAACTTTTCCACAGCATTTAGAATCACAATTAAACTGCTTCTAGTTTTCAATACAACAATGCTGCAACATCCTTATTCTTATGTCCTTGTCTAAGCATCTCTTGGGTAGCAGCTTTCATATTTGACGACGACTCACAGCAAGAAATGTCTTACATTTCTAAGAAAAGATCCTACAGAGGCATGCATATTTATATGCGTGTGTATATGTAAAGTAAGAAATAGCTGTAGCATATAAGTATCACTTACTTTCGGTACACATGATACTTTCTGTACAATTTAAAAGATTCTAGTTACAACCCGCTAAGTGATTTTACATCCTACTAAACTCAGAGCTTAGAAAACAATGCTCTAGGTATAAAAATACTATTGCTGAAAAGCAGGAATGCATATCTTCAACTGCTGTGTAATTGTTTGAACACCCTCTTAAGACCCCCACCCCCCACTAAATAACTGTCTGGCTTGGTACAGAATTCCAGTTTTATATTTATTTTCCTTCAGCATTTTAAGCTAATATGCCTTTTTGTCTTCTCTTATTTTTGATGAAAACTTCCTTGTCAATATATTTTTTCTCTTTTCCATCTGCTAGCATATTTATTCTTTGCCCTAGATACTTGTGAAGTTGCATCATGATATATTTAGATGTAGTTATCTTATTTTCCCTTTCTAGTACACAGTAGGCTTTTTCACTCTGAGGACTCCTGTCTTTCTTCAGTTCTGGAAAATTCTCAGCTATTATCTCTTTGAATGATGCTCTCTTCTCAGAGGTATGTTAGAATTTCTCATTGACCTTTCATATTTTTCAACCTGTAAATTTTTTTTCCTCGTATCTTTATCTCTTTGCATTCTGGGAGAACCCTTTAGTTTTGCTTTGCTATTCACTGTTTGTTTCTCCAGCTATACCAATGCTACCATTTAGTCCATCTATTTAGTTTTTTTTTTTTTTTAATGCATTTATTTATTTATTTGTCTGCGCTAAGTCTTAGTTGCAGCACTTAGGATCTTTAGTTGTGGTCTTTAATTGCATGCATGTGAACTCTTAGTTGAGGCATGTGGGATCTAGTTCCCTGACCAGGGACTGAACCTAGGCCCCCCTGCATTGGGAGTGTGGAGTCCTAACCACTGGGCCACCAGGGAAGTCCCTCTATTTAGTTTTTTACTTTCATAACCATATGCTTTATTTCCCATATTTCCAAATGGCTCTTTTACTTATACAGTATAGTTAAAAATAATCTCCTTCTCATTTCATGGATATTAATATTTTATCTCTTTGGACATTTTTAAACATACCTATTTTAAAGCCTCCTTCAGTCATATTCTACATTTATCTCTGATTCCTCGGGTGTGAATTCTGCCATTTGTTGGAACTTACGCTGCCTTCATGGTCCTAAATGCCTTTATGTGCTCTGAGTGTGCAAGATTATACTTCTGCAGAGGTGACTCCTGGGTGCTCCTCTACACTGGCTGTTCTGGCTCCGACCTACGGGTTTCACAGCTCTAAGCCTGGTTGTTATCAATCCAATTATACAATTGCAGGCCCTGTGAATTATTAGCCAACCTCCTAGCCTTGGGTAGGTCCCTGTCTCTGCCCCCCTTTCCTGAGAGCTTGGTGCCCACTCTCCACCATGCATGGGACATGTTTAATTCCCATTCCCGTCAGGATTAGAATCCCTGGCCATAGTGCTACTGTCCGATTCCAGATCCCCGTGAGCCTCAGCTTTTGCTTATTTTGTGACTTCTCTTGTAATCTGTGACCAAGAAACGAACACATGTATGCTGGTGGTGCACGTTACATGGGGATTCGTTTCTATGGTCTAAGGCAAAAATCACACACCATCAAAATTAGTTTTTAAAGAAACCTTGTTAAACTAACCATAAAGTACAGTAAACACTGTCTAACCCAACAGTTAGTTTTTTCCTCTAGCACTGAAGGAGACTGAGCTTGGCCAAATGTAGACAGGTTAGAGGCAATGCTTAAAAACAACAATTTATATTTAAACAGAATAAAACCTGGCACAGTGAAAGGTTTCCTCTATGACAAAACCTAAAGGAACTGGGCCAAACTAGATTTATGTATCTCATCTCACACTCCTAACTGACAGGATGGTTAAAAACTACGATCTATACATTTTAAATTAATTCTCTTTATTTCTCTCATGCATTTTCTTTTTCCTAGTATAGGCAGCTAAGTTTGCATTAAGTTAAATGTACATATAATGCAACTCTGCTCTAACGATGCAAACCTACAAATACCAGTAAATTATACACCTTTAAAACAAAATGGTTTTCAAAGTCTTAATATATTAGAACATGTTTTCATTTTTTTATGGAATGTCAATTTTGGGATCAGGAGAGGAACCATTAACTTTCGAAAAAAGGAGCAAGGAAAAGATACGTGAAAGTAAAACATGACATATAACAGTTGAGAGCACAGGAGAAGGAAGTGGCAACCCAGTCCAGCGTTCTTGCCTGGAGAATCCCAGGGGTGGAGGAGCCTGGTGGGCTGCCTTTATGGAGTCGCACAGAATCGGACACGACTGAAGCGACTTAGCAGCAGCATAGGTTCAAATCCTGGTGCTTAAATTTGTTGACCTTACACCTGGTTTCTCAACTTCCTCATTTGTAACATGGAAATAATATTAACTACCCCATAAGACTTTGTGAGAACTAGAAAAGAAAATAGACGGAAAGCACTTATCACAATGTTCGGCACAGTTACATGGCATTAGCTCCAACTGTTGCTATGAAGAGTTACAGTAACAGATTAAGGAGAAAACTTATCACTGCAAGAAATAATTCCCAAATTAATAAAATAACTGGTGAAGAGTTTCCTTCCTATTGCTAAAGAGAGAGTGCATCTTTCTATTTTCAATTCTTGATGAACTGGTTTTAGATAAGACAGACAGACAAACGGATACACAGCAGGATTTCTTGACAAGTACCCCTACATTCAGAAGATTTTTTTGAAATGCCATGTTCTTCTACTCACATGTCTACGCAGCCCTCAGAACAGTCACATGAATCAGTAAACATGTTGGAAAAGCTGTTTAGATAATATGCTCGTGGCCACATAGTCTTTCTGTACTTAAACTGTGGAAGTTTTCTATTGTCAATTTCATTACAGAAAGAAATGGGCACCGATTCCACTCCATTGCTAATATCCACATCAGAAACAATTTCTTCTTTCTTTGGGTAATTCCGAGTCAACTGAACATAGGTATTGAAAGAAAAGTTATCTGTAAATAGAAAGTTACACTCTGTCTCAAGCAGGTAACGAAAAACTTCCTCCATGTTTCGTAGACTCCTTCCACAAGGGGTTTTATAACTCACGTGGAGTGCTGAAGAATGAGAGTTTGTCTTTGCGTGTCGTCTTTGGAAATGGCATTTGATTGGTAGCTGCAGAGGGTTTTCCCCCTTGAAGGTAAGTGGCATTTTCATCAGACAGGCGCCAGAGCACTCATGCTTTTGGTAAGATAAATTTAAAGAAGATTCTTTTTCTATAAAGTCTGCAACTTTATTTTCCATAGGGGGAACTTCCAGGTTTTCTGTAGATCTGTTTAAAATTAATTATTTATTAGAACCTCAAATTTATAGCACAATTCCCCATATTAAAAAAAAAAAAAAAACACTAAGATGATATTTAATTCCTGTATTAGTTTCTTCTCAGACAACATGAAAATAAGCCAGACTCTGAAATAAAACATCTATGTTCTGTGGTTATATAAAGTTATGTAAGTGTTTTTTTTAATCTCGTTCTGAGCACCAAATATGTGGTGTTTTTTTCCAGCATGACTTCTTCAATGAGTGTCCAATAATTCAGTTCAATTCTGGCATTATCTACCTGGAGTCAGCACCAGATTCCACAAATTAGTTCAGTCCCATAAAACTGCCCCCAATCCAGACGTGAAATGCAATTTTCAGGTCACCCACACTTCTGACCAATCCATGAGTTCCCACAACCTTCTCTTTGTTAATGGGCTGGAAAGACTAACAGAATTCAGGAAAGCACTTTAACTACTATTACCAGTTTATAATAAAAGATGCACTCAGGAACAGCCAAATGGGAGAGAGGCATGGGGCAAGGTAGCTAAGAAGGGGCATGGAGTTTCCATATGCTCTCTCCAAATGCACCCCCCTCCTAGCACCTCAAAGTGTCTGCCAACCAGGAAGCTCCAGGAGCCCTGTTGCTTTTTATAGTGGTTTAACTGCTTAAGCATGAAAGATTAAATCACTGGCGACTGGTAATTATCTCCACCTGCAGCCTTTCTCCCCTCCCTGGAGGCTTGGAGGTAGGGCTGCAAGGGCATCAAAGATTTCTTGAATGCCTGCTATGTGCCAGGTGCTATGAAAACAAAGATGAGAGCTCAGTAATCTCAAGGAACTTACATTCGAGGCAGAGAATTAAGTATTTATAATAAAGTATAAATGATATTATGAATAATGCCATGCTATATAATGTTATGGAAAGACATCTAATCTTTTTTCTGACTTTAAGGGTTCTAATTTTATAATTAATCTTTCTAGGTTCGACAGTTCAATTTCATCTGGAGTTTATACTGATGTAACATGAATATCTAACTTAAAATCTCCAAATGATATCCAATTGTTCTGGAGTCTTTTACTGAATACTGTAGACAGTCCTTTCACCTGACTTTGACTTACTAGCTTAATATCTCAAGTTCTTATAAATACACAAAAATGTTTTCTTATTTTCTAGACTCATTCTGCCTTTAGATTGATATCTTCTTTTTTCTTTTGGCCATGCTGTAGGGCATGTAGGATCTCAGTTCCCTGATCAGGGAAAGAACCCAAGTCCCCTGCACTGGTAGCATGGAGTCTTAATCACTGGACAATCAGGGAATTCCCTAAATAGCAAATTTTTGAATGAAAAACATGTATTTTCATTTTCTAGTTGCTGGAACCATTCTGAAGCCTAGTTTAGATATTGTGATTTCCTGCACTGGAGCTATGAACAGCAGCACAGTGGCCCTAACTCTATCATCTTAGCTTGAAACTCTTAACGTTTCCTAAAAAAACATTATAACATATGGATAATCCAGAAAATATTTCTGTAGTGTTAATTAAAATCATTAGTTTTCTGGTAATGGTTTCTTTTTTAAGAACACTATTCATCATTCTCTTCTTTTTCTCATCCATTTGCCCTTTTATTCTACATTTTGGGTAACCTTGTAGATTCCAGACTATACCTTTGAGTTCCTTTAATAGGCAACTTTCACAATGAATACTTCCTTAAAAGAAAGTTTGGGGTAAAACTGATTACTGTACTACTATTTACATTAGGTAATATTTGGAACTATCTATCCATCCTTAAAGGGATGGGTAAATAAAATGTATTTTCACATTATGGAAATCCAAACAACAGTTAAAGGGAATGAAACAGATCTATAACAGAGCAAGCAGCATGATTAGATCTCAAAACTAATGCTGAGTAAAGTAAGAAGGTATATATATGAATATTTATCTAAAATTTAAAAATATAAATAATAGCACTATATATTATTTAAGGCTGTGTAAATATTAAAAAAATGAACTAGAGAAATAACTGATGACAGTGACTGCTCTTTGAAAAGCAGAGAGGAGAACAGAACGTTGTCAGCGTGAGAAGTTAGGTATGGCTCAAATAGACTACAGTGTTTTGTTTTCTTTTAAAAAAAAGACATTGGAAGCACATACAATGAAATGTTAATAGCTATTAGTTCTGGCTGGTGGTAGTATAGTTTTTGCTATATTCTTTTATATGTTTTCAATCTTTAAAAATCTCAAAAAGATAGTAAAAAATATTGAATGAGAATGCAGCTAAAATGCCCACTCTCACCACTACTATTCAACATAGTTTTGGAAGTGTTGGCCACAGCAATCAGAGCAGAAAAAGAAATAAAAGGAATCCAGATAGGAAAAGTAAAACTCTGTTTGCAGACGACATGATCCTCTACATAGAAAACCCTAAAGACTCTACCAGAAAATTACTAGAGCTAATCAATGAATACAGTAATGTTGCAGGATATAAAATTAACACAAAGAAATCCCTTGCATTCCTATACACTAACAATGAGAAAACAGAAAGAGAAATTAAGGAAACAATACCATTCACCATTGCAACAAAAAGAGAATGCAGCTAAAAGATCAATGCAAATCTATCACATCCATGGACTACAATGCAATAGCACCTAATACACTAAAAACGAGGGCAGAAACAAAAAAAAAAGAGGTAAGGTTATGTTTTCCCTTATATAACTTCAATCTATTTTAGTAGTTTTTGAATAATACTGGGGGTACATTCCATAGTAAAAATATAGTCTATAATGCATTTTTTGCTGTGTTCTTCCATTTTGCTTTGTTTTTCCATTTAACTTTAATCTTCTTAGCCTAGTCCACTTTAATAAGTTATTTATTTATTTAGGTATTCAGTATTTCCTTCTTTTTTTTAAAGACTGTGCCTGGAATTGCTCTTTCCTTATTATTAAGTGCCAAGTGCCTTTCTACCACTTTTTCTTATAAGCATTACAGTATATTCTGAGCTATGAGCACTACTAGTTGTCTACCTGGGATATATATACCCTTGGCTTCATTCAGTACTGACTGAAATAAATTCTCTTAAGCTCTCATAGCTTTGTTCTGTTCTAGACTAATTTACTCTTGAGTGATTTACATAGCTACAGTGTGGCTCAGAGGGTAAAGCGTCTGTCTGCAATGCAGGAGACCTCGGTTCAATTCCTGGGTCGGGAAGATCCCCTAGAGAAGGAAATGGCAACTCACTCCAGTACTCTTGCCTGGAAAATTCCATGGATGGAGGAGCCTGGTAGGCTACAGTCCATGAGGTTGCAAAGAGTGGGACACAACTGAGCGATTCCACTAGTGTTGTATAACCAGTAAATTGAATGTTTCATTTCCCTTTTCAACTTGATTTTGAACTTTAAAACAAATAAATTATGTTCCAAGCTGGGTTCTGTAGCATTCTTTTCTACAAAATGTCATCAATTTATTTCCCCTATTTTTGGGGAAGGGGAATATGAAATATTGATGATTCAAGAAGTTCTTTGCTATGAAGGGATTAATTCAGCATATATTCAAGAGAAAAAATTGTATCTGGGGCATCCTTAGTTCTAAAGTTTATTAAAAGATTTTATTATTTACAGATTTAACTAATAACCTATATAGAGAATTATGAACCTACATAAAATACACAACTTCTAAAACTTTTCAGAAAGGGTAGGGGAAATGGATAGTTAGTTTGGGATGGACATGTATACACTGCTATATTTAAAATGGATAACCACGGAGAAGGCAATGGCAACCCACTCCAGTACTCTTGCCTGGAAAACCCCATGGATGGAGGAGCTTGGTAGGCTGCAATCCATGGGGTTGCTAAGAGTCGGACACGACTGAGCGACTTCCCTTCCACTTTTCACTTTCATGCATTGGAGAAGGAAATGGCAACCCACTCCAGTGCTCTTGCCTGGAGAATCCCAGGGACAGAGGAGCCTGGTGGGCTGCCATCTATGGGGTCGCACAGAGTCGGACACAACTGAAGTGACTTAGCAGCAGCAGCAGCAGCAGCATTAAAATTTGTGGGAGGACTCTTGGCCTAAAAATTAATTATCTTAAACATAAGGTGAAGTTTCTCCACATCTGACCGGTGCAGGCAGTTATTTCACTCATGAATTCATCAATAACTTGAGTATCTGAAAATACTTTACTAGTTAGAATTAATTCCCTTTTAGAGAGAAATCAAATTCGTTTTAAAGAATCACTATTCCAAGGGACAAGCAATAGAGAGACATTAGTTATATTGTCTTACATTAGGAAGCCTAATTTCAAAGTAAAATAACATCTGATAACATAAATTCCTATAAATGTATAAATTCCTAGTGTTCTGATTCTTTATACTCCAGTAACAAATAGCATGAGGTAGAAAATATTTAAATCTTTGTATAGTACCATATTTAAATCTTACTAGTAGAATTTGTTTGTATCTTTTTCACTTGTGTCTCTCGTCACTTATTCTTAACTTTTAAAATTCTTGGTCGAAATGGAACATAATGTCTTATTTGTCTGATTTCATCTTAGTGGGAATAAAGAATTATGTCATTTGACCTATTTATTTGATAAAAAATAAAATAAAATAAAATGGATAACCCACAAGGACCTACTGTAGAGCACAGGGAACTCTGCTCAATGTTATGTGGAAGTCTGGATGGGAGGGAGTTTGGGGAGAATGGATACATATGTATGTATGGCTGAGAGCCTTTGCCGTCCACCTGAAACTATCACAGCATTGTTAATCGGCTATACTCCAATACAAAATAAAGAAGATTTTAAAAAAAAAGTTTTCATGGGAAAGAATCCTTTTTTTATATATTTTATCTACTCTTATGTCAAATGATTAGCAACAGTAAATCGCTTTCTGGGAGCAAAAGCACTAACAACATAAATAAATTTAACTTCTACACATACTGAGAGGTGCAGTCTTTTGGAAAGAAGTCTTCATATGACGTCGAGGGCAATGAACTTGATTTGTTTTCTTCTGCATTCTGGGTCACAGACGTATGATCTACATGAAAAAATTACAAACAAGTTAAAAATGAGTCACTGTAATATCTAAATAATAACTTTATTGACTAAAGATATAAGGAGCCCTTAAATCTGAAAACATTAAGGTTTCAAAATTGAGGCAAAAATTAGGTATCAACATTTTCAAGGATATTAAGAAAATAAGACAGGATAAAATAAGACATAGAAGAAATTTCTACTGCAGAAATTCTAATTTGGCCCAAACTTCATCTGTATTTTAATCATCCTTTAAAGCAAACATCAAGTATCCCTATTTCTGCTTGTATTTTACAGAAAAAATAGTGTAACTCTCAGAGACTCTATTAAGGTTGTAAAATGGGAAGCCTTTACGTTTCTTATTCTATCACTTTCTATTTTTGCAGAGGAGGGAAAAGTATTTGGGTTGCTCTTTTTGTCTTTTCATTTGTTCATTCATAATTCTCTTAGTTTCCCCTGTATCTTTCTACACTTAATTTCATCTTGAGCCAGGATGTCCCTGGTTCATTCTTGTCTCTGTATTTTTCAACTTCACCTATTCTTACTCTCTAACATGACTTCACTATACAAATAAACTATGCAGTTAATGAAAAAAAAGTTATACATTTCCTGCTCTTATTTTGAAAAAAAAAGTGAATATGCAGAATAATCTATGTTTGTTTTTTAAAAAATTGGTTTTTTTTAATCATGCTTTTTCCTATGCAGTAGTGGACCTTAATAAAAAAGTGATTCTCTTCCTGCCTTATTATTAACTTGCATTGGTCCTTTAGTGTAGACCAGTCTTATTAAACAGAAAAAAAAAAAGTTTAAGAAAATAAAAGAGTAGTTTAAGTTATAATCCAGGGTCATGTGTGTGGATGCATGCGTCGCTTCAGTCATGTCCAGCTTTTTGTGACCTTAGGCCACCAGGCTCCTCTGTCCATGGGATTCTCCAGGCAAGAATACTGGAGATGAATACAAGAATACTTGCCATGCCCTACTCCAGGGGACCTTCCTGACCCAGGGATCGAACCTGCGTCTCATGTTTCCTGCATTGGGAAGCAGGTTCTTTACCACTAGTGCCACATGGGAAGCCCTGACCCAACGTCATCCTTGGCTAATTGGAAAGTAAACATCCCTCTTTAGTTATTGAGGTAAAGAAAGAAGATTTAAAATCTGATAGATGAAGAGAGCTACAATAACTGATTAATAAATAAGTTTCGGTCAGTGGTTAAGACTCTGTGCTCCCAATGCAGTAGGGGGCAAAAATTCAATCCCTGGTAGGGGAAGTAATAACCCAACGCAACATGGCAGAGCCTTTAAAAAAAAAAGTAAGTAAGTTTTTCAAATTAAGAATTTCTGATTTTTCCCAGCAAATTTCTTTGAATGAGCCATATAACGCCATATTAAGAAATACAAATGTAACCAAGGTATGTAAGCATAGTTAGAAACAAGATTTACTAAAAAAATGGAGATTTTTATTAACCATTAGATAAGAGAAGAAAGGAGAAATAATAGTTTCTTTCAAGAAAACAGTATCCAATTCTTTGTATGGGGATACAGCAAATATTTACAGAACTATACACAAGCAAAGAAAAATCAAACGTAGATTAGTGGTTTGGGGAATTCAGGCTGGATCTGGGATGGCTTGTTTAGACCCCAACACCAAGTCCTTTTGTTTCTCCCAGTCTCAGTATTCCTTTTAAAATAAATACTAATATGAAACTTTATTACTATGAAGTGTTTAATCCCTACACTTGCTAGCAATGTCACTACATAATTCCCTGATATTTTAAAAACATTTGCTAGCTCTACCACTAGCAAACATATACTTCTATTTTGATAAATTTATTACATTTCAGATGACCTATATAAAAATATGAGACTAGAATACTCTGCATTTCTACCAATGAAATCACTTTAAAAGAACCAAGACAAAAACCCAACTTAGTTTCTTTTACTGGGAAAGATTATTTAGAAAGAAAAAAGCTGTTTACAATTATTTCTTCTTACCACCTCTTGCACTTACAGGCTTCTCTCTTAGGAAACTAATGTAACCCCTTAAGGGTATGTTGATTCTAAGTGCTACTGTAGGCTACTGGGAGAAAGACTGTTTTCTTGAAAGAATGTACTCTCTTCTAAAACTTTACATTAGTGACTGAAAGTGAAAACATTTCTGAATAACAAAACCTTTCTTTAAAATAAACTGATGATGTTAAGCCATATTTTCAGAGATTTAAAACTCTAAGGCTCCAAATCATGACAGTTAAAATGATTACAATCTGTTGAAAATATTTAGCAGTATTAATAAAAATTCAGAAAATATACTTCCTCAACACTTTAGCAAATTGGTGATAGTCTAAGATTTATAGGATAGTGATTCTGATAACTTTTTAATTAAAAAAAGTTTTTTAACTGAAGGATAATTGATCAACAGTGTTGTGTTTGTTATATAGAAATGTGATTCAGTTATATATATATATATATATACACACACACACACACACATATATGTTCTTCTTCATATTCTTTTCCATTACGGACTATTATAGCAAATTGAATATAGTTCCCTTTACTATACAGTAGGACCTTGTTGTTTACCTAAAACAACTTTTCAATTTTTCTTTTTCTAATCCTAGTACATTATCTTTGTTCAATTCCTTTAAAGTTGATACATTGATGTTCTAATAATAATCTAGAAATGAAAAAAGTTTCCATCAATTTATCTATACCAAAATATATCTTTCTAGCATTGTTCTTTACACAAAGCAGGTTTAGAGTGGTTTGGTGTCTTGGAATTCTGTTTGGGCTTCTTATAGGAGAAGCTGTTTTGAAGAAGAGATACATTTGTTCTTCCTGAGAGGTTTAATAGGGTGTGCATGTCCTATCTATGAATGGGCAGGACTTTTCATTGACTAGGAACACTGATTTCCATAACTTACCTATATGGATCTTGCAGTTTTATTTTAAACTGTCTTTGGTTAAGGCAACATAATTAAGGCTGGCTTGCTTCAAAGCAAGAAAACAGCAGAGAATATTCTAGATTAGGATTAGAAATGTACATACCCTTTATCAATGTTGAATTGTGGCTTATAGTTGCATCTTTTACTAGAATCATTGCTTGGATATATTCTGTTAAGGAAGGGAAAAAAGAATGAAAACAATCAGCAGCAGCAGCACCTTTATTCAAGATGTCAGCTACTGTGCTATGCAATTCACTGATACATACTTTATCTCATTCAATCTTCGTAACTCCTCTGAGAGGTTTTTATGAGTATCTACTTTAAAGACAAAGAAATTGAAGCTTAGAGGTTAAGCTGTTCACTTCAGGTCAATCAGACAGAAGAGGTAGAACTGAATTCAAACCTAGATATATCAGAGTCATGAAGGAATGAGAATATTAAAATGAAAGACAGTATTAATTTTGTAGACAAACACACAACTGATTAATGTCATAGAATATCCAAAAAGAATTAAGAATATCCTGGGGAAAACAAAGAATAGGAGGGGGGAAATTTTGCTTGAAAATCATATATTCTGATGGAATGAAGGAAGTTTCCATATAAAAGTCTATATTCTACAGCTACCTGGGCTGAAGACAAATAAACAGAAAAAATAAAAACCTGGATGACTGAACTGCCTGCCGATGTAAAACCCAAGGTTTGCCTTCTGAAGACTACTAAGGCAAATCCTGTTTAAAGCAGGCAAAACATATCCATTATGTCTAAGCTGTCTCTGAAAGATTGGGTGATGGATAATCTGCTATATTTTTCTGTATGTACCAAATGTTCTACAAGGAGCACACACTAGTTTTGCAATACACCCCCTCCACCCCCGCATAAAGATAAAATGAGGGAGAGAAAAGTAGCCTGAGATAAAGAGAGATTTATTTATTTATTATTTATTATTCAAAATAATCATCTTCATCCACTTTTACAAATGTTCATAGTATGAGAAAAATGAGTTTTTATAGAAGCAGAGCATATACACAAAAAAAGCAAACAGAACTGATGTCAAGTTCTTAGAAAACAAAAGAAAATATTTTGACTTTTAAAACAAATAGCAATACTGGAAATAGAACTAAACTGTATTGCCAGTGGGTAATATTTAGCATTAAATGTGTTGAAAGTTCTTACTGCTTCATACCTTTATTTGTGGCAGACCCATCTTTGATCTTTTGTTTCAGTGATTGCAGCACATTTTGCACTTGTTCAAATATGAAATCCACTTTCCCATCATCTTCCAGCTCCATCCAGAAAGTTTCTGCATCACCTAAAGAAAAAATAAGTGAATAGCCTAAGAGCTCAACAGACATAGACTGTAACTTTCCTAAAGCACATGCCATTAAAAATCCACTTGGTTTCTAAATAAAATCAAGATTTAATTGGGTTATTACTTTCTTTCAGGAAAAACATTTTCGTCACTGTTTCTTCTTTTCTCTTTTGGCCACATGATCTTAGTTCCCTGACCAGGGACTGAACCTGGGTCCTTGGCAGTGGAAGTGTGGAGGCCTAGCCACTGGAGTACTCGGTCACTGTCTCTTTAGAAAGAATGAAAAACAAAGATAACCTAGCCATCTCCCTTATTTCTGCTAATTAAAAAAAAAAAAAAGTGTTGAAAACTAGTGAAACTATTTCTTGACTGGAAAACAGAAGGAATGATTTCATTCTGGGGTGGAAGCAGGTGTACTTATAGACAACTATACCTTTAAAATTTTTCAAGGACATAACCTCCAATGAGTATGCAAGTGGATGGTTTCAGAATGAAACATCCCAACGACTGTTGAAATAACGAAACGTCTGACACTAATGCTTTTAAAAATACCTTTGCTATCAACTTTTTAATAGTTACGTTGACTGAAGAAAAGCGAACAATCTAAAAGCTGCGAATTATGTTTTATTTGGGACCTACTGAGGACTGCAGTCTGGGAGAGAGCCTCTGTGATAGCTCTGAGAAACACCTCCCAAGAGGTAAGGGAGGAGTCAGGATAAACAGTTTTTGCTGAGAGGAAAAAATAAAACATGTACTTAAAGATCGAATGATTACTGCCGATCACAAAGAACAGATGTCTCAATTTAATGATGTTAGTGCTTTTTTATGCCTAGGGAGATACAAGAGTCTGGGCTCATTGAAATTATTCTTCAGATATGCATCTTAACTATCTACCGTCAGTATCTAGTTTTTCTACCTTCTGAATTCTCCTCAGGGAGTGCCACTTGGGGCAGATGTAGATGTTGGCTTGATGGCAGACAGCACTCACTATTTTCTGAAATGGCAGGCAACATTTTTTTTGTTCACAGTGACGTGAGGCAAAATAATGTTTAAAGCCTTTATAAAGTTATATAGATAAACCAACATTTCAGATGCTCAGCAAACTAACACTGTAATCAAAAATTTCCATCCTTTCACAGTTGAAAACAGAAATATGAGAAATGCCATGAAAATAAACTGACAAAAGTCAAATCTCACACCATGTTTAAAAGTAACAAAAATACCTAAAATGTTAAACACAAATTATTTCTAAAATAGATAACATTAATGTATAAAATGCTTAAAATGAATAGGGCCTTAAGCAAAGGAGGCACATAATAACTGCACTGCAGACAGGTCACTTGAGAAGCCACTGGGAGGATTAATGAGCAGACAGCACAGTAAGTTCACCCAAAAATACATTTTCCTTCATAAAAATTAAACCCAGAACCTCCGAGAGAGTAACGGTGGGGAATTCTTCAAAGGAGGCTTAGACTTCAAAGTCCCAACTCTCCCTGGGAGCCATCTTACCCAAAGGGGACCTCTGGCTAATGAGGGCCGCCGCTCTCCAGCAGCCTCAGGAGGAGCACTGCTTCCCTGTAGACTCTCTGGCCTGTCGTGTACTACACAAGACTAAGCCTACTTTTAACTCCCCAAAGCACAGTTCAAAGGTTTCAACACTTGAAAAAAAAAACCAAAACCACCACAATGTGAAAAGGCAAAAGGGATGAGAAATGATGTCTTAGAGAAAGGTAGGGGCTGTGACATGGAGGGCCTTGCGTGCCATGCTAAGCAATCTTATTTTTATATGGAAGGCAATGGGGAGCCACTTAAGTGGTTTAAGCATCTTATCATTATGTCTTATCATTATGTTTGTTTTTAAGAATATCACTCACAGGGCAGTGGGAAAGGGAGTCAAGACTGATTTCTATGTTTCTGATTTGGTCAACCATATGTGTAATACTGGTATTATTTGCAATAGGGAATAAAGTAGAGCAACAAGTGAGAAATTCAAGCAGCGTTAGGTAAAGAGGATACGTAGGTTCCAGAGTAAGATCTGGTCCAGATATACAAGTTAATTTTGGAGTCAAGAATACAAAAATTCTTGACTGAAGCCACAGAGGAGATGTGATTAGAGAGAATGTGAAGAACGAGAAGGGTTTTCTGTAAAACATCAACATGTAAGTGATGAGAATAAGAAAAAGGAAACATGGAGACTGAGAAGGAATATAGCAGCAGATACTTGAGCTGAAACTCAAATCAGTAAACTAATACTACTGCTACTTGCCTCTAGAAATGAAGATCATCTTACAGCTCCACTGTCTGTCCAAGTTTGCTCCATTATTCAGCTAGATACTAAGATTTATTGCAAGAACATAATCATGAAGCAAGAGGTACGGCACCTTTGCAAAGAAGGAAGACAAGTAAACTACATAGTTATACTATATGTCTTCCAATCTCACATGAGACAGAAAGTCTTTGTAAATAGGCAATGCTCATGAATCACGTTGACCTGAGGTCATTTAGCAGATGAATATTTATGGAGTGCTTAGTAAATACATTGATAATGACCTAGGTACATGTATATGTATGTATTTATATTTCTCCATCCATTCCTTGAAGAGCTTCAGGGCAGTGGTCCAGAGAATCCCTAGACACCTTTGAGCCTGTTATCAGTAAAGTACAGTCTACGAATTCTCGGCTGGTGGGGCTTCCCTGGTGGCTCAGATGGTAAAGAATCCACCTGCAATACAGGACACCTGGGTTTGATCCCTGGGTGAGGACGATATCCTGGAGAAGGGAATGGCAACCCACTCCAGTATTCTTGCCTAGAGAATCCCCATGGATAGAGGAGCCTGGGGGGCTATAGTCCATGGGTCGCAAAGAGTTGGACATGACTGAGCAACTAAGCACAGCATAGCACAAATCCTTTCAGACAATACACTAGGTCAAACTATTTTAACAGTAATACAAGATATTATTTGCCTTTTTCTTCCCTATATTGACATTAGCTGATAGTTCAAAAGCTCTGGTGAATAAAAGTGCTGGAGCCTTAGTGTGAATCAAGGCAGTTGCACCAAACTACCACCGTATTGTACTGTTTCTCACCAATTTCACTTAAGGTCCTTGATAAAGCAACATAAGTAATTACCACAGTACAATGGCTCTTTCAATGAAAAACACTAGTGAGATCATTTTGAGTTGTAAGATAAACTAGCTTTCTTCTTCTCCCATGGAAAACCATTTTTCCTTAAAAGAAATACTAATAAAAATAATGGTTTTCTGACTGGGTGTTTGGTACACATTTTCTCAAACTTGAAGGACAAAACTAATGGCAGTCATGGCTAATGATAAAATTCAAGCTACTTTAATTTTCAAATTAAAATTGAAAATTTAGAAAACTTGCATCTGCCATGGTAAATTTGAAAGGTTCTCACTAATTCATCATTTTCTGATGATTGATAGCAATATTAACAAATGTAATTTTAAAATATTGTGATTAAATGTGTCAACATTTGGAAAAATCTGCATAATTCATTGCATCAATGTTTTCCAAGTGGCCAATGCATGTTATAAAATCATACCTGTGTAAGAGACCCATTCAACTGCTACTGCTAAGTCACTTCAGTTGTGTCCGACTCTGTGCGACCCCATCCCTGGGATTCTCCAGGCAAGAACACTGGAGTGGGTTGCCATTTCCTTCTCCAATGCATGAAAGTGAAAAGTGAAAGTGAAGTCGCTCAGTCATGTCTGACTCTTTGCAACCCCATGGACTGCAGCCTACCAGGCTCCTCCGTCCATGGGATTTTCCAGGCAAGAAGAGTACTGGAGTGGGGTGCCATTGCCTTCTCCGAGACCTATTCAAAGTGCAAGACAAATCAATGGATTTTAATGTAACAGTGTAAAGAAAGCACACTGATATGAATTCAGATTCCACACTATAACTAACCTTGAAGGAATGATTACTTGTTGAGTTTTGTAGCTGTATCAAAGAAAAATTTCCACGATTATCTGAGAGGCTATTAAAATATTCTTCCTTTTTCCAACTTCTTGTCTGTGTGAAGCTTCATTTTCTTTATATATTTACACCAAAGCCTCATATCACAACAGACTGAAGGCAGAAGCAGATATGAGAATCTCTCTTCTATTAAGCCAACTATCAGAGATTCGTAAAAATAAAAAGCAGTGGTTTTCTCACTAATTTTTTTGTTTCAGAAAATAGTTCTCTCTCACGTAATTTATATTAACATGTTGGGTTTATTATTTTAAAAATATAGGTCAATTACCATTTTTGAAGCTTCTCAATTTCTTAATACAGTAAATATAAACAGATATGAACCACATAAACAAAAGCTATTGAGGGTTTTAAATACTTTTAAGAGTATAAAGTAGTCCTGAAATCAAAAGAAGGCTTGAAACCACTGGCCTAGATAACTCTCCAGTGAAATAGGTACTATAATCTGTATAACAATTCACCTACTACACATATGTTAAAGGGTGGTGAAACTGTTCTGTATGATACTGTAATGGTGTATACATGACATTACGCATTCATCAAAACCCACAGTACTTGAAAGCACAAAGAGGGAAGCTTAATGCACGTAATATCATTTAAGAGATCAGGGATCCCACGAAAGCATGTATACTCAACTTTGCTGAAGGGCTGGGTGGAAAAGATGCTGATTGAAACAACTTTGGAAATAAGTGGACTCTGTAAAACTACAGGCAAAAGGAACTTGCACAAGCACTGAGGCTTCTCACTTCGGAATGAGTTTATACTTCTGATACTGCTGTACATATATATTGGAATTAAGCAAATAAATAAGTCCATAACAGATAATGGGAATTTACAGATAAGCAAGGAGACTAGCTTAGCATACCCATATGGTAATGGATTAGAGCCAGAAACATCAGTATAAACTCATGTTTAACTAAATATAGTTAGAGATGGTTACATACAGAAATATTTATAGATATGTGTAAATACAATTTATATATACCTTGCTCTGTCAGTTGAGAGAGCCTATAATCAAGACACCCCAAGAGCAACAAACACACCTATTGCCCAGATCTTGGTTTGTAATACAATTCTCCAAAAAAAGGAACCAGGTAGGCTATTCAAGAAACAGCTCATTCTAGGAGGATGGCAGGAAATACATGAGATGAACTTGGAGCATCTTTTAGTAACAGAAAATAAGAAAGTGCTAAAAACCAAAAACGAAGAACAAAACAAAAACCACCTGCCCTGATGGGGTATGTCAAAGGGGGAGGAGACTCACTGAAAGAGCTCCAAATGCCCAATCCTGGGATAATTTGAGTAACAAAATTAAAAAGTACTGGATTATAACCCAAAATATAAAATATGTATCCATGAATCTATACTGATATAAATACATGACTGAGTAAATACATATATTGGGGAGAGGAGACCAATCTCCCTTGCAGAAGTATTTTGAATAATAGTGTGAGTATCCTGCTCTCAAAGAGGAGGAGTATGACTTTCCACTCTGGAAGTATAGGCTGCACGTAGTGATCTCCTGTCAAAGAGTAAGTAGGGAAATGGAGGGGAAAAGAGAGCATTAATTTACAGTGGAAAAATCACTGAACACGATGTCAGCCAGGTGATCAAGCTCAATATCAACAGGCGAGAAATCATGTTGATACCACGTACCCTTGACATCATTTGGTAAAAAATGACACTTTATCTCTATGGTCTTCCTCCCCCCAAAAAACAACCCCAGGTCTAATCATGAGAAAAAAAAATACCACTCAATAATTCCAATAGAGGGGCATCTTATAAGACACTTGGATACAAAATCTTACAAAAACAAGAAATGTCTGAGAAACTGTTATATCCATGAGGACCCTAAGGAGACATGACAAGTAAATGTAATGTGGTATCCTGAATGGGACCCTGGAATAGAAAAAGACATCATGTAAGGAAATAAGAATAAACTATGGACTTTAGTTAACAATAATGTGTCAGTAACAATAACTGTAACAAATGTATCAGCCAAATGTTAGATTTTAAACATAGGCAGAACTGGGTGCAGGGAACTCTGTACCAGCCTTTCAATTTTTCTGTAAAGCTGAAAGTTTTCTAAAAAAATAAAGTATATTTTTTAAAAGTACATTAAAGTACTGACTAAGCATTACAGATACACAATTAATTATAAAGAGTCAAAACTGTTGTTCCATGAGAATAAATCCTTAATTGTAATTCAGGAAAGTCACATGCAATGAAAAAACTTGAAAATTCGACAATTCAACTTCATTAAGTAGTCTATATACTTTTAAACATAAAGTTTAACAATGGTTTTTCAACCTACCATTTTTTTCTCCCATCTTTTGGTGCTGTTTACAAACATAAAATTCTTCGAAATTAACTTTATCAAAGAATTGAATCACTTTGATTGTAGAATATAACTGGAATCCAACTGTGGTTTCTGAAATTTGCAGTACTCAGAGAAAATATATCATTATACTGTTTTAAGCCGAATATTCGTTGACACTTGAATTTTAAACTGTGCTTGAAGAAACTTTCAGAAATGATTACTAGTCCAACTTAATGATCACTCCATGAATCTTTATCAAGCGAACACATACAGTTGTATCAGATCATCAACAATATCTTTTTAAAAACAAAAATCATCTTCATCTTTTGGTCCATGAATACATCAAACATTCTGTAAGGAAAACAATAAGGAATGGTAAATGGCATATTTGAAAATAATAAAATATATCAGAAAAAAAGGGTTGTTGTAACAATAGCTCTATCTTTTAAAATAGCACGAACTATTATGAAAAAAGAATACATATTAACTGGAAAAACATGTAAAATATCAATATTATGAATATTATAGAAAAATTCAAAATTACCTATTTAAAATATGTTAATTAATATAAACTATCTCCATTTCATAAAGCTTTAAAAACTTTTAAATGGGGCTAATCATGTTAACCACTTCAAAAGACTGTTGTGAGGCTGACTTAATCCCTTAGAATAATACCCAGCATATTACAAAGGACTCAATAAATGCTAACAGTCATTATTATTCTTTCAGTATATATACTTTAAAAACAAAATTGAATTTTAGTATATATAAATTTTTATAATCTTTCATTGATAATATATCTTGTACTTTCTCTCATCATTAATGTTTTCCTATAATATGACCTTTTAAGTGATTGTACAATGTACTTTGGTCAATAATCCATAAGTTAAATTATACTAAAGAATTTTAACAATTAAAATGTAGTAAGTTAAGTAAACCTCTATATCAGACATTTAGATTATTTCTGGTTTTCCAATACAATAAATAATGATGGAATATACTTTATGCCTATCTCTGATTATTTCTTTAAGATATACACCTAGAGGTGGAACTCAGGGTCAAAAAGAGGTCAGCAATTTTAGTCTCAGGATGTTAGTCAACATATGATAAATTCTTCTCCTACTCCCACACCAAATTCACAGAAATCTTAATTTTTTTAATTAAAAATATAGAATCATGCTGAAAATAAAGAGGAAATTATCTACAGACTGAGTCTGTGGGACCTCTCTGTGGAAAGGCAACAGATGGGAAGTTGCAAAGATAATGCCAACCACAAATGTATCATGGCAAAATAAAGAGAAGATCCTCTCAGAGGAGATGAGTATATACAACCAAGAGTCATCAAACATCTGAAAAAAGTTACACCATGGAAGACACTCAACAAGCCCACCAAACTGATGAACTGAATTGAATTCAAGAGGATTAACAGAGCGTCCTGAAAATAGTTTTAAAACAAATAGTATTGTATTTAATATCAAAGAGCTAATGAAGGAAGCCTCATCTATGAAATAACATACAATTCTGAAAAATAATTAACTGGATATCTTGGATATAAAAGTAGTTGTTAAATAAACTCAATAATTAACAGTCATAGTAACATAGATTCAGATGAAGAGCCAGTTAGTAAGCTAGGAGACGAAGTTGAGTAATTCACTCAGAATATAGAGCAAAGAACTGACAAAAAGAGGGGTAAGTAGACAGAAGACAAGGTAATAATGACCAAAAAATTCTTATAACTGGAAACACATAGGCCACTAAGGGTCCACTGAGTTACAAAATAAACTTATTAATACACACCACTAGACAAACCATGGGTAAACTTCAGAATATCAAGAATAAAGACAAAGTCTCAGAAACTTTCAGAAAATCTAGATGATCTAAAATGAACATTTATCAAACTGGTAATCAGACTTCTCATCAGAAATGTCGATGCAAAATATTAAGGGAAAATAAGTCTGAATCCAGAATACTATTTCAGCCACGTTATGTTTCAATAGTAAGAGTTTAAAAAAAAAAAAAAGACAAAAACTCTTACAGACACTCAAAGAGCCATTCAGAGACTCTGAAAGAAATGAAGAAGTACTTCATTAATAAAAACTAACCTAAAAAAAAAAAAAAAAAAAAACCTAACCTAGAAGGAAGTACTGAGGTAAAAGAAGCAAAAGTGAGCAAATACATAAATAAAACACATTAATGCTACATAAAAACAGATTAAAAGTGGGTTTTAATGACAAATGAAATAATGCTAGAAGATAAAACCACAGGAAATTAACGTTCTTTTTGGAGGAGGGACAGAAGGGGATTGTTCTAAGATTAGAGAAAGTAAAGTAAATCATACTAAGTTCTTTGTAGAGAGGATATCAATACGAATTAAATGTATGAATTGCATTAAAAATATAAAGGTAACACTTTGGAAAGCAACTATCCTCCAATAAAAATTAATTTTAAAAAATGTAAAAAGAACAATATGAAAAAGAAAACAGAACAAAGAAAACTTGGGGCTAAACTCAAAGAAAAATGGAAAAATACAAGATACAAAAGATACGAACAGAAACACGGTAAATAAAGAAGACATGAAAGAGGCCAAATATGTTAGTAATCACAAAAAAGGTTTTCTTCAGTAAATTTGCAGAATATTGTAAAGCACAGAGAAGAAAATTTAAATCATTCATAATCTCATCATCCAGAGACTACCAATTTAACTTTAGATTGTAACAGTACTTAAAAATTTGTTCATATTTTCCCCCCTTCTCACTTTTTCATTTTGGCAGAAAAATACTGATTCGCTTCGATTTATGGTTCGTTTTCACCAATAGGCTTTTGTGAAACTGTGACTCTTTCTTCCGTTATGTTTTAACAGGGATGACAGTAATGAATATTTATTGAGTATAAACCATGTGTCAGGCAGGCTTCTAAACACTTCCCCTGTTCTTATTAACCTGCATAACAATCACGAGGGACAAACTGTAGCATGCCTGGTTTTTCTCACAAAGAAGCTAAAGATATTACACTGTAAATAGCAAAGACAAACTAAGGAACCAAGCAGCCTGGTTTCTGAGCCCGTTTTTTGATCCTTCTAATCTACCGCCTCATTCTTAACACACACAGAACTCACTGCAGGATTCCACTTGCTGATGAGCACAATTACATATTGTTTCTTATTTTACTTCCTACCTATTGGGGATAACTACTTATGGGGTTGTGGTTAATTAGAGTCAGGAGCTCTGAGCATCTGCTCTCAACTCTGTGATCTTGGGGAAATGATTTTACTTATTCAGGGTTTCTGTAGTCTTACCTGTGAAATGGGTCAGTGGTTAAATCGTCAAGTTCTGCTTCTGGATTTTGGACTGCAGTTCATTTTCCGCAGCCCCTTTCACAGCTTCAGGTTCCCAGCTGCTTTAGGAATCACCTCTCAAGAACGTGTGCAACCGGATTACAGGAGACTGAAATGCGGGGGGTGAGAACTCAGGGCGCCCGCGATTCCCCCCCTTCAGCCCGGGACTGGACGCAGGTAAGAGGGACAAGGGAGGTCGCAAAGGCTGGGATCCAGGCGGCAAGAGTTCCGCCGCGTTCCCTGGTCCTGGAGCGAGGCTTCGGGAGGGCCACCCAGGGCCGTTACACTAGCTCAGCTAACGCTTTCCACGCAGCCCGCGACAGTCGAGAGCTGCGCTCCGCCCGCCCCGCTGGCGAGGCTGAGTTCCCCGCGGGTCGGACTCCTCTCCCACTCAATGCCGCCGAGAAGCCGCGGCCTCAGCTGCCCCCTGGCCGGGAAGTACTTCCCATTTACTAAACCTCACCTTAGCCAACAATCCCTCCCCGCCTCAGCCGGGTAAGGAGGACCGCCCATATTTCCAACCCGAAATGGGAGGAGTAGGACACCTACCGCTCCCACTACCCAGCCCCTAGCGCATTGACTGCACACCTCCACCGGGTTCACGCCTCAGAGGTTCCGAGCGCGTACAGCCTGCAACGCGGCGGCGCTTGAGCGCGCCGTCTTCCGATTGGCTGTCAGAGCTCTCGGGTTGTCTCGCGCTCTCCGACTGGACCAATGCGGCTATCCACAGTTGAGAGGCCGGCATCGCTGGAGGGGTGGTTCGTCTGTTTCCTCTGGTAGGTGCTTGGCTGCCATCTTGTGTGTGGCTGGGACTGGGCCGCTGGGCCTTTGGAACCTTCCTTAGCGACTCAAGCTATAGAGATGTCCTGAAGAAGCAATGGAGGAAAGAAGGGGCCTGAGGAAACAGACCTGGAAGCTTCTTACCTCCCTGAAAGGGAAAAGTTTTCCTGGTCTGAGTCTCAGCCCTGGCTGGAAAGAGATAAATGATGGAGGTGATTAGGATCACACACAGGCTTTGGTTTGTTATTGTCAGGGCTTGGCGTGGACTCTGATGCTTTAACGGTGATCCCTTGGGTTCCAGGGAACTAGTCTAGTAATCGTTGTCTGCGAAAGATTCTGACCATCAGCCCTCTATAGTGACAAGGAGGGTTGTCTGATGGAGAAAGGAACAAGACTGGTAATGGAAGAGGAGAGAGGGAGATACGACTATCTTTACGAGTCGAAAGAGACGTCTTCGTTTTCTGTTGTTTGCGAGGGAGTGACTACTCATGTGTTTTGCTTAACCTCTAAGACCATCCTTTGGAAGCCGTGAGCCCCAGGTTCTGCGTTAGGGCAGTTTCACTCATTAGTGTACAGCCGGTACTCCTGCAGCGGGGTTTTTTTTGTTTGTTTGTTTAAAAGCTAGAACGTGGATGGCCTTTGCAGAAACAGTGGAAGCGAAGGAAGAATTTTGTCAAATCTTGGTTTTCCTGATTACGATCTGCTGAAGATTTGGGAATCTCAGGGTTTGCCTTGGCATGCTTGGTGGCTTTGTCCTGGGTAGGCAGAGGTTTGTGTAAAAGAAAACATTTTTAACTCCCAAGCTCTTTGAGATGGGAGGACGGAGGCAGGAATTATCTCCTTCTCCCCTTTATTATTTTTAAAAACCAAAGTAGAAAGCTTGCTTGGTTATTCATTTGAGGGGGAAATTATCTCAGATCCGAAAACCTAGCTAAAAGGCTAATACTTCATGATTAACGTTAGCCGTTTTGATACTCATGAGAAGGAGCGAAGATACTGCCTTGAGTTTAGAAATCACTTTTCAAGGTAAACTGGTAACCCAATCAAGTCAACAGTGCTTTTTATTTTGTGGCAGGAGTATCAAGGAAAACAGCAGTAAAATAAACAATTGAAAATTAATTTTCTTTAAAAATTTTACTTTTTTATCCATGAATCTTAAAAACTTAAGTCATAAGAGTTCAAATATCAGTAATTTATTATGGAGTTGATGGCTTAGGTATTAGGTGCCTAAGGAATTTTGGTGTCTATGGGGAGTTTTGGAACCAGTCCTTGGCTCTGGAGAACTGTATAGGCTATCAAAGGGTTTGGTGGTTAACAAACACCAATATCACAAAGTAGCTGCTCAGTAAATGTTTGTGAAAGCCTTTGGGTAAGGATAACATGGTAATAGTTCTTGGGATATATTCAAAAATATAATTGTTGAATGAATAAATTTAAAAAATACAGCAATTGGGAGGTATGGATACACTTTTTTTTTTTCAGTTGAGTTCAGCCGCTCAGTCGTGTCTGACTCTGCGACCCCATGGATTGCAGCACACCAGATCTCCCTGTCCATCATCAACTCCCAGAGTTTACTCAAACTCATGTCCATTGAGTTTACTCAAACTCGTGTCCATTTTTTTTTCTTTAGCCTAACTGGAAAATAATTTTTTAATCTGCTTTCCAGAAAACTTGAACTTAAGTTTTTCTTTTCCATTTTATACATTAGAATAATACTAAGGACAGGTTCATAATCCTTTTTTTCTGAGGTCTGTTTATGAGATCCTACAGTAGAGGTAATGAAAATGAACCCTTAAGTAATAATGCTCTATTTGCCATTTTTTTCTTGAAAGTATCCAGTCTCAGTAAATGATGCCAAACTTATTGCTCTCAGTCTCTTCTGCTGAAGAAAATTTATTACTCTTTTATTTTCTTTTTAACACAACTTAAAGTCAAAATACTGTGTTTACATTTACTATATTGCGTAAATATGTTCTATATATAAGTAATTTTAACATAACAAATTAGGTGAGTATCCACAGACTTTTGTTTGAAGAATATAATTCTCTAGATTTCATAATATATAATCTGAAGATCCATAGAAATGTTTGTTGTAACACTTTTACGTGAACAGTGTTAAGTGATGTTAAGTAAAAGTGATTTAACTTTGATGTTAGAGATTATTTTTTAACGCAATCTCATATATACAAATTTAGATTCTTTCCCATTATCAAGTGATACATAGTTTATAAAAGAAAAAATTAGATGACATCTTTTAAATATTTTTGTGACTGAATATAGATTAGAATCTATCTAACAGCATTTTATTTATTTTTAAATTATTTTTTATTTTTTTCATTTATTTTTATTAGTGGGAGGCTAATTACTTTACAGTATTGTAGTGGTTTTTGCCATACATTGACATGAATCAGCCATGGATATACATGCTAACACAGCATTTTAAAAAGTCAATAATAAAAATTGTTCCCATAACCTGTTTGGAATTCTTGCATTTGGTACTTTAAAATGCCAAAAGGTTTTATGAGTGAAGGTTTTAGAGTGATGGATGATAAGCATTTCTTTTATATTATTATTAAAATAGAGTTGACTTAAATATTATATAGTTTCAGGTGTTCATTGCAATTCAATATCTTTATATATAATACTTCATACAAAGTTAATATAAAATATTGACTATATTTTTTTTCTGAACCAAACGTGAGTCTGCTCACCTGCCGTACAGCAAAGCCAATTTATTGACATTGCCTATGGTAAAGGAAAATACAGCGATTATTGCAGGCCCTAATAAGAAGTATGGGTAGCTCATGTTAAAAAGAGCCAAACTCCTGGGTGGTTTTCAGGGGATTGGTTTTGAAGACAACATTTCAGGGTGAGGGCTGCAGAATTCATGACTTTCTTCTGATTGGTTGGTAGTGAGGTAACAGTGATGCTTCAGAAGTCTCAATCGTCAACCTTCTGGCCCGAGCTCATCTGGGGTCTAGTGCTTGAGGATGTAGTCACCATCCTCCACCTGGGTGGAGAGTTGGGTGGGGGGCTTAGTTCCTGATAAAGATATCTGTCAGATTGTTATGTCTGTCCCTTGAGGAGGAACTAAGACTCTTGCTTTATCACTGAATTATTGTCTTTACTTTTCTTGTTTAACTGCTTTTCCTTTGTTTCTGCATTCCCTCATTTCCATAATTAGTAACTGCCTGTGCCTGCTCTTTGGAACTCAGGGAAAGCCTGGAAGACTAAAGCCTTCTTCTACAAACAAAGAAATGGGGAACACAGAGGGGGCTTTTGTACCAAGGGGGGCCCCCAGGAACATGCTTTGTTTCAGTACCTCCTTTTTCTTTGATACTGCTTAATCTTGAGGGGAACAGGTGGGGACAAGAAAGGGAATAAAGTTTTGGTTGGAGAGGTTAATCATAAACTCAGCAGAGGAGCTCAGTTTTAGGGGGACTCAGTTTCATATTCCCTGTGCTGTACATTACATTCTTGTAACTTTTTAGTTTTATGCCTAGCAGTTTGTACCTCTTAATCCCCTTCACCTGTTTTGCCTTGTACCCATACCTCTCCTCTTTGGTAACCAATAGTTTTTTTCTTTGTATAGTATCTGTGAGTCTGTTTCTGCCTTGTTACATTTGTTTTATTTTTTAGATTCCATATATAAGTGAAAATACAAGCACTTCTTTATTAAAAACATTAAAATGTGATAGGTTCTCCTCTCTGTAACTATATTGCATATAATCATCCTTTTAAAATTTATTTTGAAGTACCAGAAATACTTTGCTGGGCTTTGTAATTAGTTTTGACTATGTAGATATCACTTTAGGGGGAACATTTTGAGATTTTCAGAAATATTTCTATAGTCTTCATTAATTTGATGTGTTTTACCATTATTTTTCTGATATTCAATAAGGTCCATTATGGGAATAAAACAATGTGACTAAAAATAAAATATTTAAAACTTATAAAGATCATTCCATTTTATAGCTCAGAGAGCTATCTATATTCAATATCCTGATGTAAACTGCTTTGGAAAAGAAAATAAAAAATGTATTCATGTATAGCTGAATCAATTCTATGTGTGACAGAAAAAGACACATCATTGTAAATTAACTATTTCAATTAAAAAAAAATAAAAACTATAAAAATCAAAATGACTGCTGCAGTTTGTGCTTTTCAGCTAATCAATGGAATTGATTGGATGTTTGAATTATGAGAATGTCCATTAACTACTGAAAATGCTTCTGAGGTAAACACATGGTACACTTATATTTCACTTAAGCAAGGCAATTTTTAAATTATTATATATTTAGGTTTTTTGAAAAGCATAGGGGAATTGAAACACTACTTCTTCCTTTGAAATCTCACTTGTTCCTGCTGTTCATTTTTGTGTAAATGAGCCCTAATTCTAAAGTTCTGCTCTCTTAAGCACTTAACACATGTCTCACAGCCTTTTGATAATTAGATCTACTCAATTTATGTACTACTTACCCCCTTTCATGTTTCCTATGTTGATTAATGGCTTTTCAGTGGCTCAGATGTAGAACAAAATTCTTATGTCTCCCTTTTGCCCAATTTTATAATTTGTAACTTCAGCCTCCAAATGGCTTTCTTCATTTTCTACTATCACTGCCACTGTCCTGAATTATTTTAGGTCTTCCTTTTCTTTTTCTTAACATTTCATATGCCATGGTAGTATTGACAAAGCTCATTCTCCTTGACTTTAAATTTGTATTAGTTAAGACACAAGTTTGACTTCCATGACTGCACCCATGGAGAAAAGACCAAGTAAACTTGGAAAGAAAATCAGATAGGATTAGATTATTTTAGCAGTGACATTTTATGTCAGATGTTAACAAAGCATGCTGGTAGCTCAGTGGTAAAGAATCCTCCTGCCAATGCAGGAGATGTAGGTTCTATCCCTGGGTTGGGAAGATCTCCTTGAAAAGAAAATGGCAACCCACTCCAGTTTTCTTGCCTGGGAAGTCCCATTGACAAAGGAGCCTGGCGGGCTGCAGTTCATGGGGTTGCAAAAGAGTTGGACACAACTTAGCTGCTAAACAACAATAGCCCAACATGTTTTAAAAATTCAAGGAAATAAATATTCCATTTCTCACCAAACTATTAAGAATTCAGGACATCAACAAGCATTTATAAACATGAAACAAGGAATGTTGTTCCTAGGAACCCTTCTTGAAGAATATACTGGAGAATTTCAGACATAATAGTGATAGGAATGATAATATAGTGATAGAATGGTATATAAATGTTATATAATCTGATGTTGAAATAATACAATCTACAGAAAAAGGGAGGAGGAGGTGAGGGGAAGTGCAAAGTAGAATAGTGGTCACTTGCTTCAGAGGAATTAGCTATAAGGAAAACGATAATGCTTGAAGCTGACTGATGGACAGAAACATATTATAAATAAGTATACATACTTAGATGTAAAGCACTCATTAAAGTGTTACAATACCAGGTAGGGGAGAAGAGGAAGTTAGTAATTTTATTACTGTTAATAGCAGGGAACTAACTATCTTAAAAAGGGCAGGGGAAAATGAGGAGTATTGTATAAAGCTATTATTATAGAGTTAACCCCTGATAACAAAATATACAACACTCCCCTAAATGTTAAAAGAAATATCTACCCTAAAAAGAGCAAAGAGAGCAGACCATATAATGATGTGAACACATATTCTGTATATTTTTATCTGTACACACACAAAATGAAGGTGAAGCATTATCTCATTGCAAAATAGATGTATTAATACATGTGTATGGCTCAACTTAATGATTGTTGTATATGAAAGATACAGTTGTAAAAAGTATAAAGGGAGTTAATAGATGAATAAAAATAGTAAGAGTATAAGACATATCAAATAAATGCAAAGTTTTTAGAAAGCAGGATTCATCATCTTAGTATTAGACAAGGCAGAATTTAATTGAAAAGAATTAATTGAAAAATTAAGATGAAGGATATTATAAAATAACCCTTATAAAGCTAAGGGCTATATTTACAGTAAAGATTTTAAAACATATCTATTTATCAAATGACGCATCAATAGACATCATAAAGTAGAAACTGCTAGAGAGGTAAGAAGGAACAGAAACCTCTAATTATAGAAGACTAACACATGTCTCGGCGTAAGTCAGGTTAAGTGGACCAAAAAAATCAGTAAAGTAGCTCTTACAGATTTGTATCAAAATCTGAATCCATTAATAGAGAATATATGTTCTCAAGTGCACATAGGACAGTTATAAAAATCTATAGAAGACTAACACATGTCTCGGCGTAAGTCAGGTTAAGTGGACCAAAAAAATCAGTAAAGTAGCTCTTACAGATTTGTATCAAAGTCTGAATCCATTAATAGAGAATATATGTTCTCAAGTGCACATAGGACAGTTATAAAAATCTATTTTATATTAGACCACAAAGAATATCTTGGTTCCAGAATACAAAAAGTAAAAATTTTGATCACACATAGTAAGTCAAGAAAATAATTCAAAAATTAAAAAAACAAAACAAAACCTGGCTCAAGGTTTCTGTAGGATGATGGTACCTGTCTAAATCCAAATCTCTCCATATATCCTTTTTGAAAACCACACAGATCTATAAGGAGAGCAAAGTTAACTACCACCACCCTTGCCTAACAATTTCAAATTATGGTTATGTAGGCAAGTTAACACTGAAATAAAACAGTGTCAGCTCTAGAACCTGTGCTCAGATGACAAGTGAAGTTGAGACTTCAGAACAGAGGAAAGGGAAGCAGGACCTGGGGTCAGTAGAATGCAAGTAGAAGAGAAAAGCCTACCCTAAAGAGGAAAATCCTTGATGGCTCAGTTGGTAAAGAATTCACCTGGGCTTCCCAAGTGGCACTAATGATAAAGAATCCACCTGCCAATGCAAGAGATGCGAGAGACACGAGTTCAACCCTTAGGTCGGGAAGATCCCCTGGAAAAGGAAATGGCAACCCATTCCAGTATTCTTGCCTGGAAAATTCGGTGGACAGAGGAGCCTGGTCGGCTATATGGAGTCGCAAAGACACACAACTGAGCATACATGCATATTGCAAAAACAGCCAAAAACAATTCATGTTGACATATGGCAGCACCAACACAATATTGTAGAGCAATTTCTGTTCAATTAAAAAAATTATAAAACAGCCACAAATGATTAATTATCTTAAAAAAAGCCCTTCTCACCCAAATCCAAAGTTATATAATATAGTCTATGGACTGTGGGAGACCAGCACTTTGATGCCTTTCTGGTAAGAATACAAAAGTGCAAAGCCCAGGAGGGAATTTGACAGTATCTCATAGAATCGCATATGCATGTATCTTTTGACCCAGACATCTCACTTTTAGGAATCTGTTCTAAGGACACATTGGCATAAAATATAAACTGGCATTTGTATAAATTTAGTCAAACAATTACTTGTAGTACCAAAAGATTGGCAACAATGAAATAATCTCCAGGTTGATGGTGTCCCTTCCAAGCCACTCTTTTCCTCAGAATGCATAAAGAGACTATAGAAAGTCTCCATGCACCAGTATAGGGTGATCTGCAGAGTATATTTTGAAATGGAAAAAACAAAAGCCCAGAAGAGTCTATAGATTAATCTATAAGTAGAAGGGATGGTGCCAATGATGGAGCGATTTCTCTGTAACTTGTTTATATAGTTTCGATCTTAGAATCATGTATGTTTACATATTCAAAAATAAAATAAAGAGGTAGAAAGAGAAATCTAAAAGGAAATGAATTTATGTAACTATAAAGAATTTTGATGACATATCCACTCAAGAAAAGGAACAATTTTGGTAACTTTATCTTTTTATTTATGGCTGCATTGGGTCTTCATTGCTACTCAAAGGCTTTCTCTAGTTGCAGTGCTCAAGCTTCTCATTGCGGTGGCTTCTCTTGTTGCAGAGATGGGATCTAGGGTGTGCAAGCTGAATAGTTGCAGCTCATGGGCTTAGTTGTCCCACAACATGTGGGATCTTCCCAGACCAGGGATCGAACCGATATCCCCTGCATTAGCAGGCAGATGCTTAACCACTGGACCACCAGGGAAGCCCTAATTTTAGTGACTTTAGAACATAAATTCTGGGCTGTACCTTGGCCCTCTGCATCTGCAGTGTCAACCAACCACAGATTGAGCATGTTCCGGGAAAAAGAAATTCGAGAAAGTTCCAAAAAGCAAAACTTAATTTGCCCCCAATTTATAGAGCATGTACATTGTTAAATAATATAGAGATGATTTAAAGTATATGTGTAATGTGCATATGATATATGCAAACACTATACCATTTTATATAAGGGATGTAAGCATCCATGGATTTTGTTGTCCATGAGGGGGTTGGGCTGGAACCAGTCCCCCATGGATAACAAGAGATGACCGTACCTTAGTGGGATATATTCAGTAGTATAATTGTTGTTGCATTGCTATTTTTAAAGTATTTTAAGTCTATTGTCGGGTAAAATAAGTGTTGCAAGATGTTAATTCTTGAACAGAGCCACAGTAGTTTATCAGGGCTATGACTTAGAAAATTTAGCTTGGAAAGTCCTTTGCTAGATTGAGCAAAGTGGAAATGAAGTACAAAATTACACAGAAAGACAGCTAACATATCAGAGCACAGGTCACATGGCAGGCTTTGTGCTAGACACTATATATATATATATATATATGTATGTATATACACATACATAATTTGACCCTTAACAGGTGTCCTTTGAGATTTGTGATACTATTTTCATAAGAGGGTCAGAGATGTTGAGATTTAAACCCAGATCTATGTGATTCCAAAGCCTGTGTTTTTTCTACTACATTATTGCAGGATATATACATCAAGTATTGCGAAGAAAGAATATCAAGAGCTAAATGTTCTATTTAAACCGCTAGTTGCTGCTCAGAAAATAAAGATGCAGACCCAGAGTCAGTGGTTTATACATTCTTCATGCAAGAGCATTATACTAAAGGAGAGAGTATAAGTTTTCTCTTATTTCTAAGGGGAAAATGTAAACATACACACATGTACACATGTACACCATCATATGGATATTGAGAGAGAAAAATTTTATAAAAGTTTCTATTGATGACTGAAATTAGTGAAAGATATGAACTAAAGCTATGGCAAAGCAGAAAAGAAAAAAGAATCTAGTAGTCATGGGTTTTCATGGTGCTTTTATCAGCAAAAAACCTTTCAAAGCTTCCCTTTGTGATATTTCAGAGCTCTTCTAAGCTTTGCACAACCTTTTTGTACATATTCAAGATGTGTGGTTTAGAAAATGCTAGTTTAGATAAGGTGGTTTCCTCCTGTGTAAGGTGAGGGTTGATAGGGATTTCAGCCATGTTAGAGTTCCTCTTATCCATACCACCCTTTCACATTTCTACTTATTTCCCCCAATGTTGAAATATTTTTATTTGGTTCAATACTACTTTTTAAAATGTCTACCAGTTAAAGTAATCAGGATAGGCTATTTTAATTTGATTTATTTGTATTGATATATGGTGATGATGAAAATTCAATTTATAATTCTATGTACCTGATAACAATAAGAAAAAAATGTTAAAATTTCTATAAAGATTTTTTAAATTAAGTTTTTAGCTTTTCTTTTTGTCAGAAGCTGTGTTGATCAGTGACTGTGGTGAAGGCTGAGAAAGTTGAAGCAAATTTGCAGGTGATACAAACTTCTAAGGTAAGCTAACATACTGGATTGGCCAGAAAGTTCATTTGGGTTTCTCCATATCATCTAACAGAAAAACCTGAATGAACTCTTTGGCCAACCCAATAATAACTCAGTCAAGATTATAGGTGCCCTTGACAGACTTGTAGACTACCCTAACACACTAAAACAAGATTTATCAGGATTAATTATAATATCCCAATTTAAATTGTACAAAGCAATTGCAGAAGTATTAAATAGATTTCCATTTCTGAGAATATGATAGAGAAAAGAAAGTGAAGTTGCTTAGTCGTGTCCGACTCTTTGTGACCCCATGGACTGTATGTAGCCTGCCAGGCTCCTCTGCCCGTGGGATTTTCCAGGCAAGAATACTGGACTGGGTTGCCATTTCCTTCTCCAGGGGAATCTTTCTGACCCAGGGATCGAACCCAGGTCTCCTGAATTGCAGGCAGACTCTTTACTGTCTGAGCCAACAGAGACGATCATGATAGAGAAGACGTCCATAAAATATGTAAAATAGTAGATTCCATATTAAAACATCCTTTAAAATAAATGGATGAACCTATAAGAAAACAAAGGAAACTTTCTGGGGCTAGAAACCAAGCAAATCTATTCTGTGAGGTAAACAAGTGCTGAAATCACTGAATACTTTGGCAGCATCCATCAGTTTCTGTTGGCATAGAAACTTGTACGTGGGGAAAAATGGAGACTTGGGGAAAATCCCTTGCACTCTGCAAAGTGTAGGGGGGCCTGTCAGAGACCATCCTGGAGAGGCATACAACTCTAGGTGGAGTTAAAATCTCCCTGAGAAATTCCTGGTTACCAGCTCACATTTGCTTGGATTTGAGGCCTTATTTTATGCTATTTTCATGGTCTCAAAACTCTACAAGGAGAGTTTTAATTTATAATAGACTTGGGTCTGAAACAGTTTTCAGAAACCATCACAAATCCTCCATAGACAGGATTATCAACCTAGTTATCAAACAGTCATAGTTAAAATTCTAAAAACTAAGCTCATATGCATTTTTTTAAAATCACAAAACACAAGGGAGAAAAAAAAAATACGTTGAGCTAGAGTCAGCAGAAACCAGAACTAAAACTTATCTACAGATATTTCAGCTATTAGAAGTATCCAATATATAAGATAAATATATTTAATAAATAAAAGAGGGATTCTAAAATATAAAAAGTAACAGACTATAAAAATGGCCAGGCACACTAAAATAAGAACAAATTAGGATATAAAAAATGATAAACCCCATAATGAAACTAAGAAGTAAAGATGTTAAACCCAGCATATAAGGCACAGTTAAAAAGAGAAAGAAACTATAGTTGACCTTGTGAATTTTTTTCAAAAAGTACCTACTACAGTACTACATGATCTGTGGTTGGCTGAACCCACAAATGTGGTTACTGCAATTACGGAAAGCTAATTGTAAAGTTAAACATAGATTTTTCACTGCATGGTGGTTAGTACCCCTAACCCTCCATTTGTTCCAGGGTCAACTCTGCATAGAAGGCCATACACAAAGAAAAAAGATACAGAAAAAATAAAAGAAATTGTGAGATGAGTTAATCAGAATAGCAGGATACAATCTGTGCAAGAAAGTTAATATTAAAGTAGAAGAGATGAACTTCTCTAGAGAGAAAGCATCATCCCCCTTGTAAGGGCAGGAAGAAAAAAAAAAGCAGAACTAATTTTATTCAGTGAGTTCCCCAGCTCATCACATAAAAGTCAGCACTTCCTCCTTGTCTTACTTTTTGATTCAAGACAAAGAACATTGTATAACAGGAAAGTAATTCATAATTTTAAAAAATCAGTTGTAGATTTATTCACAAATATTTGCTGAGAATAAAGCAGGATAAAGCAGTGAACAAAACACACAAATTCCCTCCCTTCACATTAGCTTATGTTCTAGTGTCCTTAAAGTTGTCAGTTAGGAAGTGAACATCAAGACAACAGCATGCTTTTCCCTTTCCTTTTCATTCATAGCTTTCCTCAGCATGGAGTTATAATGGAAATCCAGGAGTCTGCAGACTTGATCATATTCAGTGTAGAGTGTGTACATTATATGTATCAGAACCTACATTTTTTTTTTTAAATGCCTGTTTAAAGAGAAACATAGCTGCTACTTTTTAAAAAATGAAACTTTCTACTTACAAATGCTATGGTAGAAAGCTCAGGGTGTTTCTTTTTTTTTTTTTTTAGTGTGTTTCTTTTTAAACTGGAACATTTATTGAGCAACTAATTATCGAAACCCTGAATATCCGCTGGATGCTGTCGCAGCTGCTCTTTTCGGATTAGGTGATGTTATTCAGGAATTGAAGCCTGAACCTGCTGTATACAACTTTTAGGTGCCTTACTCAACTAGCGCCAGTGGCACTTCTTTCCTTCTCTTGCACTCGGCAGGGTAGTCACATTTGCCACAGGTCGATTTATGTCAGTGATAGAACTTAGAGCTACAACAGCGGCACAACACATGTCTTATTGTGACATTTTCCAAACAACAATATTCCCTCCCTCATCTCACTTCTGATTATTTCAGAAAAGAATAGAGGAAAAAAAAAAAAAAAGTAATTCTAAAAACAAAATTACTTTAAAAATTTCACAGTATTTCCTTCTAATGTTATCTGCATAAAAATTATATGTGTATATGAACATGCAAATGGCTGTGTGTATTGAGGTTGTTACTGTTCAGTCCCTAAGTTGTGTCCAGTTCTTTGCGACCCCATGGACTGCAGCCCACCAGGCTCCTCTGTCCGTGGAGTTCTCCAAGCAAGACTATTGCAGTCAGTCGCCATTTCCTTCTCCAGGTTGTATGTATATATGTAATTAAAAGTGAATTTGATACATGTATATGCGCTTCCCTGGTAGCTCAATCGGTAAAGAAACTGCCTGCAGTGCAGGAGTTCCAGGTTCAATTCCTGGGTGGGGAAGATCCCCTGGAGAAGGAAATGGCAACCCACTCCAGTATTCTCGCCTGGAGAATCCCATGGACAGAGGAGCCTGGTGGGCTCTAGCCCATGCAAGAGTTGGACACGACTGAGTGACTGACCCACCAGCACCACCATACACATGTAACAGCTGATTCACTTCCCCGTCCAGCAGAACCACTGCCGTATTGTGAAACAGTTGTATTCCAATAAAAAATGAATTTGAAATACTCATATATTTTATTTTTTAATTTTTATTTAGCATATTTTTCTTATATGAATCTATGACCCTTTCAAATGTTATTTTGACATTCTATTAAATTCTATAATAAAGTGATAGCATAGCATAATTTATTCAACCATTTCTTTTTTGTAGATATTCCGGGCTTTCCTATTATAAATAACATTGTATAGCATCATTGAATATCTGGTCATATTTCTGATTACTTTCTCAGACTAGCTTTCTGTTAGTAGAAATGGTGCATTGAAGAGCATAAACATTCGAAAAATTGCTTCCTAGAAATATTCTTAGTGATTTTATTCTGCACAGCAGCATATGAGATTTTGTCTTATCACATGGTGGTAGTTTATGTTTTAAAAAATCTTTCTTTTTCTTAGGAAGATTCTGTTTCTTATAACAGTTATGCTTCTTTTACTAAGGTGAAAACTTTCATCTACATTTTGGATTCTGTGTTGAAATGGAGAAATTTTCCATCTTTTAGTAGTTGGCACAAGAATTAGTTCACATTTTCTTTGTAAAACAAGATACCATTGTGTGTTTATATTTATTACAGATTTTTTTTCCTGTGGTCAGTAGTGATTAATAGATTGTAATTATTTCTCCTATTCTAGATCATGTTTTATAAGTCTTGAGAGTTATGGTAAAATGTGTTTTATAAAGAAAATGGAATCCAACTATAGTTACTGAACTAATTTCATAGAGATTTTTCCATTCAGTGTATATGTTTTATTATAAGTTCTATGTATTTGTTTGCTGTCAATGGATTTGTTGGAATCTGAAAATGAAATATCTTGTTTAAAAGGACTTTCCATTATTAACAAGCTTCAAAACATAGAAAGGGAAACTTTGAGACAAGTTTCCCTTGACATTTTAAACTGAGTAATTTATAACTCAAGGTTTTCTCTCTCTTCACTCAGCCTTATCTTTGTTTGTCCTTTCTGTGTTCTTTTTAAATCCTGTTTTCTCCTTGGCTCTAGGGCACCAGCTTACAAATTGTACTTTTAAAGATTTATAATAGAAATAATATGATTTTCCAACATAAAATTTTTCATGTAGCTCTGATTTCAATAATTTGTAGCAAAGTGAAAGTTTGTAAAAACTTGGAAAATTAGAAGATGACATACTTTATAAAAAGAGAGCAAACATGGGATGAGAGTTGTTTAGAAGCTATGTTGTGTTCGTAAATGATTCAAGAAAGAACTTTTCATAGAAGTATCGACTGTGGAAAAAGCAAAAAACAGCTCCAGCAAAGAAGGGCAGAGAAATATGAAACTCATCACCATCTGACTCTGAGCCCATCTTTGTTGGTTATAATGCTATTGTGTATTATACCTGAGGATTCCATGACTTCTTTCTTATGTCATTCTTTGTTAGTCCTTAAATTGGGAAGTTGGAGGAATACCATAGCATGTGTCTCGCCTAGTTAGTTTTTGTGGCGCAATTTTAAGTGAAATTGTAACCATTGGACGTTGAATTTGATGAACATGAATTATAGACTTTAGCTTTTCTTCTTAATACATTTGTGTGTTTTTGTAACCTCACTTTTCACTCTGCTCCAGTACGCATTCTGTTAGTTCACTCTTACTCTCTTGAGATGATTTTGAGTCCTTCTCTTCTGAGAAAATGGGAGCAATCATGTACTTTGTAACTTCATTCCTCTTTACCTGGACAGTTTCTTTACTCACTCTTTCTCTTCCTTTTTCATTTTAGAAAAATATATATAATTCTTCGTGGGGGTTAAACTTTCCACTATGGTCTTGATTCCATCTTCTGTTGTGGGCATAAGACTCTTGCCTCATTAACTGTCCTCTTCTTATCTTGCATCTTCTTCCTATCTGTTGCACCCACTCAGTCTACTGAGAGTTCAAAGTTAACAAAAAAGCAACAAAAATCCTTCAAGGTCTCCTTCTCTTCCTTATCAAATGCTTGGAAACAGTGTTATATGCTAGTGCCTTCATCACCTCATCCTTAACCTCTTACAATCTTACTTTTGCCCGGGACTTCTTGTTGTGTGTCAGGTACTGCGAAGGCTCTGACCTTTCATACAGTGTTCTAGGTGAGGCAGCTGAGCCATGCTACCTAGATCTGAACCAATATTACCAGTTTCCCAGAAGGACTGCCGCCTTGGGGTCCTCTTCCTGCTTTATGCTTTGCTATAGTGCCCATATGGGGCTTCTCAGGGGACGCTACTGGTAAAGAACCTGCCTGCCAATGCAGGAGACCTAAGAGATGCAGGTTCAAGCACTAGGTGGGAAGGATCCCCTGGAGGAGGACATGGCAACCCACTCCAGTATTCTTGCCTGGAGAATCCAATGGACTGAGGAGCATGGTAGACTACTGTCCATGGACTCTCAAAGAGTTGGACACAACTGAAGTGACTTAGCACGCATGCACGCATCATGCCATGTGATCTGATGATCGCAACCTGGCTTTGACCTCTCTATCAAGAAAAAGAAACACAAAAAGGCAAAATGGTTGTCTGAGGAGGCCTTAAAAATAGCTGAGAAAAGAAGAGAAGCTAAAGGCAAAGTAGAAAAGAAAGATATACCCATTTGAATGCAGAGTTCCAAAGAATAGCAAGGAGAGATAAGAAAGCCTTCCTCAGTGATCAGTGCAAAAAATAGAGGAAAACAATAGAATGGGAAAGACTAGAGATATCTTCAAGAAAATTAGAGATACCAAGGGAACATTTCATGCAAAGATGGGCATAATAAAGGACAGAAATGGTATGGACCTAGCAGAAGATATTAAGAAGAGGTGGCAAGAATACACAGAAGAACTATTCAAAAAAGATCTTTATGACCCAGATAACCATGATGGTGTGATCAGTCACCTAGAGCCAGACATCCTGGAATGTGAAGTCAAGTGGGTCTTAGGAAGCATCACTACGCACAAAGCTAGTGGACATGATGGAATTCCAGTTGAGTTATTTCAAATCCTGAAAGATGATGCTATTAAAGTGCTGCACTCAATATGCCCACAAATGTGGAAAACTCAGCAGTGGTGACAGGACTGGAAAAGGTCAGTTTTCATTCCAATCCCTAAGAAAGGCAATGCCAAAGAATGCTCAAACTACCACACAATTGCACTCATCTCACACGCTAGTAAAGTAATGCTCGAAATTCTCCAAGCCAGGTTTCAACAGTACGTGAACCATGAACTTCCAGGTGTTCAGGCTGGATTAGAAAAGGCAGAGGAACCAGAGATCAAATTGCCAACACCTGTTGGATCATTGAAAAAGCAAGGGAATTCCAGAAAAACATCTATTTCTGCTTTATTGACTATGCCAAAACCTTTGACTGTGTGGATCACAGCAAACTGTGGAAGATTCTTAAACAGGTGGGAATACCGGACCACCTGACCTGCCTCCTGAGAAATCTGTATGCAGGTCAGGAAGCAACAGTTAGAATTGGACATGGAACAACAGGCTAGTTCCAAATAGGAAAAGGAGTACGTCAAGGCTGTATATTGTCACCCTAGTTATTTAACTTATATGCAGAGTACATCATACAAAATACTGGGCTGGATGAAGCACAAGCTGGAATCAGGATTGCTGGGAGAAATATCAATAACCTCAGATATACAGATGACACCACCCTTATGACAGAAAGCAAAGAAGAACTAAAGAGCTTCTTGATGAAAGTGAAAGAGGAGAGTGAAAAAGTTGGCTTAAAGCTCAACATTCAGAAAACGAAGATCATGGCATCTGGTCCCATCACTTCATGGCAAATTAATGGGGAAACAATGGAAACAGTGAGAGACTTTATTGTTTTGGGCTCCAAAATCACTGCAGATGGTGGCTGCAGCCATGAAATTAAAAGACACTTCCTCCTTGGAAGAAAAGTTATGACCAACCTAGACAGCATATTAAAAAGCTAAGACATTACTTTGTCAACAAAGGTCTGTCTAGTCATAGCTATGGTTTTTCCAGTAGTCATGTATGGATGTGAGAGTTGGACTATAAAGAAAGCTGAGGGCCGAAGAATTGATGCTTTTGAACGGTGATATTGGAGAAGACTCTTGAGAGTCCCTAGGATTGCAAGGAGATCCAACCAGTCCATCCTAAAGGAAATCAGTCCTGAATATTCATTGGAAGGACTGATGCTAAAGCTGAAACTCCAATACTTGGCCACCTGATGGGAAGTACTGACTCATTTGAAAAGACCCTGATGCTCAGAAAGACTGAAAGCAGGAGGAGAAGGGGACAACAGAGGATGAGATGGTTGGATGGCATCACTGACTCAGTGGACATGAGTTTGAGCAAGCTCTGGGAGTTGGTGATGGACAGGGAGGCCTGGCGTGCTGCAGTCCATGGGATCACAAAGAGTCAGACATGACTGAGCGACTGAACTGAACTGAACTGATCAGCCTATATTTCAGGATTTTAGGGGAATATGAATACTTAAAGGTCCCCTTCCTTGTCCTACTTCTTTGGATATCACTATTTCCCGTAATGCTTTTGGTTTGTAAGAATCGAAAGCGAGCCTTGGAAATTAGATTACAGGTTTACACAGCGTGCTCATCACTGCTCTGCAGTGTTCAGTACTGTTATTGCACACTTCATGTTCCTGATGCTCTGATTTTTGGTCATAGTGATAGTATACTCTTCTGGTTCTTTCCTTCTCTAACTACGATTTCTTTAGTCACTGTTTTTTTCTACTACCACCTGTAGGTATTCTTTAAAGGTTTGTTCTTGTCTTTCTTGTTTTTCTCTCCTATTGCACTGACTTCCCAGGTGGCACAGTGGTAAAGAATCCACCTGCCAATGGAGGAGACATAGGAGATGTGGGTTCGATCCCTGGGTCAGAAAGATCCCTTGGAGTAGGAAATGGCAACCCATTCCAGTATTCTTTCCTGGAAAATTCCATGGACAGAGGACCCTGGCGGCCAGCAGTCCCTGATGTCACAAAGAACTGAACAAGAGTGAGCAGCTGACCGAGCACATATTGCATAGGCAGAATGAGTGACCCCGGATGTGTGTTTCTGACTCTGTTTTCTCTCCTAGTTCTGTGTGTTCAAATGCCTCTGTAAGCATCTATATCCAGAACTCTTGCTGGCATCTCAAACTTGTTACATAAAAGCAACTTGTTATTGTGTAAAAATTGTTTTTTCTTCTTTGGCCCTTATTTACTTTGAAGATATTACCCATCTACTCTCACATAGGCATGGAAACTCGTCATCTTATTTGTTCTCTCCATTCCCACCAACATTTGTTCAGTTGCCAAATTTATTGTCTCTGACACTCATGTAGTCCTCTCCTTCCCACTGCGTAGTTAGTTTCATTGTCATCCTAGATTAGTGCAATTTTCTTTCATTTCATCTCCTCCTATTTCTATACCTTTTTTATTCCTTTTACCCTGCTAAATTCATATTCATGAGAGTCTGATTATCTCATGGCTCCCCTTTGCCCACAAATTAACAGTTAAACTTATTAGCCTAGTATGACAAACTCTTCATAATCTGATCCCAATCTGTTTTTCACTTTACTGTCATTCATATAGCATTTGCTTCAGATAAACTAAATTATTGTTTGTTATTTACATCTTGCTCTTCCTAAATCCTCTGTTCCTGTCTCCATGTGACCAAATGCTACCCATCACTCCTAACTGGATTCAGTGCACCTTTTCTCTGAAACCTTCTGTGATTCCTCAAGATATAAGTATGGTTTGGCTCTCCTGAATTTTTTGGCATTTCATTAGTCTTTTCATTTGTGATTCATAACTTTTTGCCTTACACTGTAGTGATTTTTGGTACATGTATTATACCCCCTAAGAGAATATGAATTCCTTATTTCACTCTGTATCCCCAAAGAGCATATTTTCCTCAGATGGTTGGATGAATGAATCCTATATATGGACATGATAAGAAAGTTGTAACAGGGCCTTGCCATTGTGTTCAGGGCCATTGCATATTAGTTGTATGGTTTGTCCATTGCTCAAAACTCCTGGCTAGGGAATTGAGTAGGGCCTGAAATCCAGCTCACAGTTACCCTCCAATCAAACTACGTGCCAGGCTGGTGCAGGGTTGCCTCTGCCTGAAGAAAAGAATACTTGTTCTTTGCCTGACGATGCTATGTGCCGGTTGATCTGTGCACCTGCTTGACTGTACCTGTCCCTTTTTCTGACTCTTACCAAAGTAAGCTAGTAGTAACCCTGAAAGTACCGAAAGGATTGATTGAAGTTCATTATGGAAACTATTTTGGGGACTTCCCTGGTGGTCCAGTGGCTAAGACTCCCCGCGCCCAATGCTGGGGGCCCAGGTTCAATCCCTGGTTCAGGAACTAGATCCCACATGTGGAAACAAAGATGAAAGACCCCACGTGCGGCAACTAAGACCTGGCTCAGCCAAATAAATAAATAAATATTTAAAAAACCCTACTTTGTGTCACATAGAAAGTACCCCAGATTTGTTTGTTGAAAGATGTGGATTAATCAAGTGTAAAATAAAGCATTGTTATAGACAGTGTCCTTGATAATTAGCAATTAATCTCAAATTCATAAATATTCTGGAACCCCTGTGATACTTCTAGAACCTTTGAGATTTCTTGTAATATTTTACTTAGATCAAATGGCTAATAGTCCCATTTCCCTTTCCCCCACCTCAACTCCATCTTTTGGTTAGAGTAAATTAGACTAGACTCCAGAGTTTCTATACTCCTGTGCTTTTTTAAAATGCTGCATCCAGGGAATTCCTTGGCGGTCCAGTGATTAGGAATCCATGGTTTTACTTCCAAGGGCAGGTTCAGTTCCTCATGGGGGATCTAAGATCCCACAGGCCATGTGGTGTGGCAAAAAACAAAACAAAACAAAAAAAACTGCATGCGGAATTCTTTTTTAAAAAAATTTATTTATTTTAATTGGAGGCTAATTACTTTACAATACTGTAGTTGTTGTTGCCATATATTGACATGAATCAGCCATGGGTGTCCATGTGTTCCCCATCTTGAACCCCCCTCCCCCCTCCCCCCATCCCATCCCTCAGGGTCATCCCAGTGCACCAGCCCTGAGCACCCTGTCTCATGCATTGAACCTGGACTGGCGATCTATTTCAGAATTGTTTTAATTGCATTATTTTGGCCTCATTGGTGTATAATCCTTTTTTTTTTTCTTTTTTGGACTGTGCTATAGCAAACTCAATGGACATGAGTCTGAGAAAATTTCGGGAGATAGTGAAACACAGGGAAGCCTTGGGTGCTGCAGTTCATCAGGTTGCAAAGAGTCGGACCCACCTGAGTGACTGAATAACAGAAGTGTCATACAGGATCTTAGAACCGCAACCCAGGGTCAAACCCGCCCTTCCTGCGGTGGAAGCACAGAGTCTTAACCACTGGACCACCAGGGAGGTCTGAAGACAAATGTAAAAGTTCTTAAACACAGAGTTAATGACTGGTTGGTGTGTGGGTTATGTGCACCTCGGGGTCTCTTCATGTAACACTTCGCATCTACTAAGTGTTTCATGAATGAGGTTGACTACGAACTGCCTGTGACCCCCCTCCAACAGATCTGCCTCATTTGAGAGTAGTCACAGAGAAACTTAAAGTTGGATGATGTACTTTTAGAATATAAGAGTTATTTTTTTTTTTAAATTTTGTGAGTGGATCAGTGTCTAACATTTAACAGTTAACTAATGCCAGGCATGTATGTATATTATATTTCACTTGATCCTCATAACTAGCGCTGGAGTGTATATGGTTGTATCCAATTGAAAGATAATATTGCTTACATACAATCTGTTTTCATTCAAGTCTGGGTCAGCCTAATTCCAAAGACTCTATGGCCTATGAAACTAGCCACTTGATATGAGAAGAATGTTCAGAATAGTTTATCACATAAAGGCCTTCAGAGGTGATATATATATATTCATTTACTAGTGAATAGATGTACATAGAGATGGATTTTATCTTGGCATTAGGGAAACAAGGTATTCCTTAGACTGGCAGGGTAGAGCTCACTGCTGAGACCTAAGTATTATAGCTGCCACTGCAGCGCAGTACCAGCAGGGGGCCAGAGTAATGCTCCAAATTGAGAAAAGGTCTGACGTTCTCAACTTTGAAAGATTGCTCCAGCATTTTGGAAATACAGCCAATGGGCAGGATTGTCACCTAAATTATGTAATCCAAGCTTCCTCCTTCCTAAAAAAAGCAGGAACAGATGGAAGCAGAGTTAGTATGAGAACGAAAGCAGACTAATGAAGCTTTGTTATTTTGCTGAAGATCTTGTAAAGCTTTCCAAATTTAGCCAAGGATTAGCAATTAATGGATAATTGGAAATGTGTTTTCATTCTATCAATTAACCCCCATTTCACTGCAGCTTGGACACCTGTAAAGCATTTCTCATCTAGCGTTTCTTCTATATTCTGCTTTTATGAAAACAATTTGAATATCTTTAAGCAAGTTCCAGGGTAACAGTTCTGCCTGAAACAGGAATTATGAAAAGAACTTGAGGTATCTGTGGTATGTGGATAGGATGGCAAACTCCTAAGGTAGTAAATAGATTCTTTGCTTTGGGGCTTTCTTTTTGGCTTAAGACTGTTGAAGAATAAGTCAAATGTTATTCCTAGGCTACCTGAATGTGTAGCTGTGATATTAATATTTTGTATCTACACTGTAGTCTTTAAGAAGAGAGAAAAATAGAGAAACAAAAGCATGAATGAGAAGTGAGGGGGAAAAAACAAAGAGAGAGGTAAATACCACTTTAAAAAATGTTTAGTTGCCCAAATTAGCAAAATAATAGCAATAAGTTCACAATACTTGTTAGCATATTCATATATATATATACATATATATTTTATGATGGTGAAAGTAACAGTCATTTCTGCTTTAACACGTTTTGAAAACACAGATTTGTTCCAATATGATTGATGTATTAGGAAACATTTGAACATAATACAGATTCCTCATTTGCTTTTGTACAGTTTCATGAATGCAGAAAGCCACCCAGCTGAGCCAAGGCATGGAGAAATACACAAAACATAGACATGCACACATCTCAAACACATACCAGCCGTCTCTCGTATACCTCATGTTATGTGAGTCATATTCATCCACCTTTGATGTTACAACTTTTCAGCTGATAACAGACAATCCTCCCATCCAAGTACTAACCAGGCCCAACCCTGCTTAGCTTCCAAGATGAGATGAGATCAGGTGCATTCAGGGTGGTATGGCTATCAACAAGATAAATTCTATTTCCGCTTTTGAAATAATTCACAAGTTGTAAATCTTCTAACATCCACCTCCACAAGCAAATATCAGGTCTTTTTCAAGGAAAAATGCCACATTTATTGTGGTATTTATTTTATGTATTTGTTTATGCCATATTTATTTTATGTATTTCTTAAACCACTTGCTGTAAAAAAAAAAAAGTGTTATTTTTATTAGGTTCCTACTTTAAGAGAAAAAAGTATGTTTCTGATGACATTTTTGAGTATTGAGCTCCAACCCAATTTCCCCCACAATTCCTGTGGTTCTTACTACATGATACAGAGCTGTGTGACGTGGTGATTTTTAGGAACACTTACCTTGTTTTGTAGTGAAACTGATTGTACGTGTTAATTATAGAATATTTGGAAAACACTGGAATATATGAATGTAATCACCAGTGTTCCAGGACTTCCCTGGTGGTCCAGTGATTAAGACTCCGCATTCCAAATGCAGGGGGCCCAAGTTCCATCCCTGGTCAGGGAACTAGATTCCCCCCGCTGCAACTAAAAAAACAAAATTCCCACATGCCTCCACTAAAGATCACACATGTGGCAGCTAAGACCTGGCACAGCCAAGTTAAAAAACAAATAAGTAAATAAAAAGAAATATTTAAAAAAATTTTTTAATATTTTTTAAAAAAATTACCAGTGTTCCAACTCACGTTAACACTTGGTATTGTTTCCATATCCATATAAAAAGAAATGTTTATGGAAAAAATAGAACAAAAATTGGGAGCTCATATTCTTTATTAAGCTTAGGATCTTGGATTTTTTAACTTGATACTATGCAATAAATATGTCCCCATTTCTTTAAATATTCTTAAGCAGTTTGACTATGATATTCTGTATGAATGAATGCACTCCACTCAGTATTCAGCAGGTATGCTGAATGGCCTGCGACTATGCCAGTTGTTTGTACACTTGCTTCGGTTGGTCAATGCCCATGCTACATGGAATCCAATGATTAAATATAGTCAATCACGTAGTTTTGGACTTTCTGGGGAGGGGTGTTTGCTATACATAGTAGTAGTGGCTCAGTGGTAGAGAATCCACCTGCAATGCAGGAGGTGCGGGTTTGAGCCCTGGGTCAGGAAGATCCCCTGGAGGAGGGGGTGGCACCCCAGTCCAGTATTCTTGCCTGAGAAATCCAGTTTACAGAAGAGTCTGGCGGGCTGTGTGTCCATGGGGATCACAAAGAGTTGGACACGACTGAAGTGACTGAGCACACACAGTATAATAAATATCTCTGCATATGCTTCCTTGCATATTTGTTATTCTTAGAATGAATTTGTAGACACTGAATTACTAAATGAAAAGGAATATGAATATTTTAAGCCTGTTGCAACTTATTGTTAATATCCCTACAGGGAAAAGTTATGTTAATTTACACTCTGTGTTAAAGCACTAGAGTTCTTGTTTTATTTTACCATCACCAACCTTAGAAGTATAATTAAAGCAAACACAAAATAAGCTTTCTTATCTGTTTAGGTAACTACAGTATTATTGATCAGGAGGGAAGACTGTGAGGAAAATAGAGGCTGACCCCTCTCTATAGAGAGTTAAATACAGAAAGATATGGACCATGGGAAATGGAGTGATGTACAGAACTAATAAATAGGAATTTAGTTAAGTAATAAGAGGTCTTTTAGAAAAAAGCATGCAAGATAAGGTGAAAGGAGGCTGTAAAATTTCTGCCTTCTTGCAGTAAAACTTGTTGGCTGACCCAATGATATAAATAAAGTAGAAAAAAAGAGAAAGAAAGTCTTATTTAGGACCTTCCAGATATCACTTCCAATTGCCAGATTTTAAGCCACCCTCCTCATGATACTGTAAATAAGAAAAGTTGTGGGTAAATGAAATGATCATAATCACTGAAGTGGAGTAATATGTGATTTCACAGAGTTCTACCTGGGTAGAATTTGAGTCAAAGGATTTTGAGTAAAAGATAATGAACTCATACGGGAAATTTGAGCAATTGTTTTATATATATGTGTGTGTGTGTTTAAATTTTTGGCCACACGGAGTGACATACAGGTTTTTAGTTCCCTGACCAGGGATCGAAACTGTGCCCTGTGCAGTAGAAGTGAGGAGTCTTAATCACTGGACTTCTAAAGAAGTCCCTGAACAATTGTTTTAGATTTGTCTTATCTATTGTTACAGGGCTTCCCACGTGGCTCAGTGGTAAAAAAAATCTGCCTGCCAAGGCAGGAAACATGGTCCCTGGATTGGGAAGATCCCCTGGAGAAGGAAATGTCAACCCTCTCCAGTTATTCTTACCTGGGAAATCCCCCAGACAGAAGAGCCTGGCAGGCTACAGTCCATAGGGTCACAAGAGAGTCTGACACAACTGAGCAACTAAACAACAACGTATACTATTGCAACTGAGCAACTAAACAACGTAAATGAGACTTGCTTGTCTCATTTTAGCTCTGTGCGAACCCTCATGCAGGCACAATCTCTTAACTTCATCCCTCGTCATTCTGCAAGCCCTTTGCTACCTGCCCCAAGGCTTCCCTGTGGCCACTGCTACGAGGTCTACTCAATGTCCAGACCCACACTTGTGCAACCCAGAAGAACAGAGGAGTTAAACTCAAGGGTAGGGGACTTAATGCCCTTTGGGGAAAGCCTTTGATCAAGAAAAGATGAGAGCCATAGGTAAATTCTTCCCCTTCCTTTTCCACCCTCCCATCCCCAAGCCCTAGGGGTGATCCTGAAATGCACTTTATATGGCTTCTGAGAGGCTCAGTCTGATAGATTTAACAGGTGGCCAGCTTGATGAGGCATTGTCATATTGGCTGTCCTCCTTTGCTTTATTTCCATATTCTCTCATTCCTGCTCACTGTGATTGGATTTCTTATTAAAATAATATTACATGAGCTTTTTGCTTCAGACCATGCTTTTGGTAGGGGCAAAAACACAGGCTACAAGGACAGCAGCAAAAAGAATAGTGCCTGTAATTGACTGAAGCATATTAAGTATATGAAAATTTGTGAACCTAATAGTGATAGTCAAAAGAAGAGGAAGAATTCCCCTACCAAAAAAACCCCAGTCTCTCATTTGCCACCATTGAAAGTGAATATTATGAGCCTCCTTCTCTCAAAATTGATAATTAGGACTTTCCTGGTGGTCCAGTGTTTAAGACCCCATGCTTCCACTCCAGGGAGTGTGGGTTTGATCCATGGTCAAGGAACTAGGATCCCACATGCCACACAGCATAGCCCCCCCCACCCAAAAAAAAAGACAGTTTGCTCTATAATTATACATGTATAATAATGAAAAAATGTTTTTTATAGCCTTTAGCTTTTAAAGTTCTCACTGAAGGAGTGTTACATATCCTGACCAATAGTGCTTGTGCGTGATGAGGTGGGGAGGGATGGGGAGACAGTCTACACCAAATAATTACACTTGGCTTGCACATAAATGGTATAAACCATTTTGTATTTGGTGTTGTTTCTCTATGTTCTATGTAATTTCCTTTGCATAACTAATATTGATGCTAAATTTCAAAATATGCCATGTTTTTAAAATTTTTTTTCACACTATTACATTGAAATTATGAATACTCATTGTAACACCTCCCTTGCTTTTTTAAGAATCTTCTGATCTATAGTCAGATGCATTATCCATCGCATCACTGACCCCCCCCCATCTCCTTTGCTTTTTAAATCTCCAGATTAAATTACTAATATTGGTGTATTTACTTCCTACACTTTCTTATTATGATTGAAAATAGCATCTGCCCAGAGGAACTAGCATATTGGCAGATAAATCTGTTATCGCTATCAACATGCCTTCGTTATTTACATTTTGAAACAAGATGGTCAGGGCAATTTAATCTGTTGACAAAACCCCATGCAAGTATAGGACTTAGAGGGGAAAAAATGTGATGAGAAAAAAATTTTGTTTATCCCTAGACTTTTTTTTTTTTTTGGCCAAGAATTAAATTTGCCTCAACTTAATTGCTTTACACACATTCTTGTGACATTGCATGATTTTGAGGGAGGGAGAGAAAGACGAGCTGTGACTGTGTGGTATGTGTCTAAAAGCGTGCATTAGAGCAGAGCAGAAAGCACCAGCAAGCTGGTTTGACCAGAAACAGAACTGCCTGTGACAGATTAAGAGACAAGCAAGGCTGGGAATCTGAGAGCAAGTAAAGAGAGTGGAAATTTACAGCTGCCCCGTGTGAGTGTTCAGTGAGCATTTTCTGCTAACGTTTTCCGGTGGTAACTGTTACTCTTCAAAGACAGAAAGTCAAGACAGATCTTGGAAAGTCTTTTCTCTGCCATGCTTTGGTAATAGGAGGCACCCTCTGTTAAATGGAAGATAAAGGCTACTTCATCTAAAGTGCGTGGAGCCCCAGAGAGAGCTGTCTTCAGCACCTCACCATGGGTCTACTTTTTGCTGCTTAGACAAGCCTGGACTTTTCTATAACATTGGGTGAGTATCAACCAGGTTACCTATCCTGGTTCACAGAAATGGAATTAATATGATAAACTTTCATTTAGTTGAGCTTTTACAGTTACTGCTTATAAATTTGTTTTATAAACCAAGCTGCTACCTCGTTTCTTTGTGCATGATGAACTGCTGTTACTAGGAGAGGTTTAAAAAAACAACAACTACAAAACAATACTTCTCTGTTGCCTAAGGCACTTGAATCATTACCAACTATTCTGTGTCCATGGAATATCTTATTTTGGAAATGGGTTTTTATTTACAGAGTGTTTCCAAAAATAAAACAGTGGCAGGATACCATTTTTCATGTTTCTCTTTCAACTGAATGAAAATTCCAAAGTTACCTCTTTCTGTTTATGTCAGTAAATTTAATATGATCATTGTGATGTTTGATGGTGTCAATTATTATAAATTGCAGCATTCCCTCATAATTCAATTAGGAATGTTAATGATGCCATTAATTAAAGGGATATGAAATTTGAATGTTGAATGCTTCAGTTAGACTCAAAGTTCTATAGTGAAAATAAAAATTATATAATTTACATCTCAAACTTACATTTGATACAAAATGAATGCACCTTTCAAATTAAGGAATAAGGAATAAGAACAGTTATTTTGTTCTCTAGATGGTACCAAACTCTCTTATAATATTGTTGTTCTGGTGAAGAACTATTTTAACCAGTTGCATTTATGTATGTAAGCAATAGAGCATAATAAAAAAGAATAAACTCTTGAAATATGTATTCACATTCCAATAAACTTCATTTTACAATCTTAGCAGGGGAAATTGTATGCTAATTTTACATGTCTTTTTAAAGGCATCGATGGAAGGCATGTAATCGTTCTTCTGTGGGAAGAAGGAAGTATATATTGTTAGCTGCTAAAGTGAGTCATTGCTTAAAGATGCATCTTTCTAAGCAAAGTTTCTAATCTATTCTGCCAGCCTCAGAAAAGATGTCCTTAGTTATTGATTCAAGTGAGTCCTTTAAGGCAGAACAACTTAGCAGAAGTGAAAACTTAAGTAGAGTGTTAGTGAACAATTAAAAGGCTTTGTACTCTAGGTATAATGTAAACTGGCTGTACTTTCTCTAATATTTCCTGTATGTGTTCAGAAGCCTGTAGAACAGGTTTTGTTTCATGGGTTTGTGTGTGTGTGTGTTTTGTTTTTTTTTAAACCTGTTGACCTGTGTATAAGAAGAAACCTAGCTGGTCTGTGGAGACCTTTTCTGAACTAATATCTTGTTCTTGAAGTCAAAAGTAAATCCAAAGCAATTATATTTATATCACAAACCAAGTTTTACTTCTTTACAGAATTCCCCACACTCAGTGCTTAGACTGATGGAAGAATTGCACATAGCTTCACAATCTTCAGAGTAAGCTTTTATTTTAAACTAGTATCTCATTGATATTATCTTAGTAGTGGCACCATTTCTTAAGCCTATAGGATTGTAAATATATAGAAATAGGGAATAAGTCATCCTCATATTCCAAGTGTTTTGTACCTTAGAAATTTATTTGTGAGTGGGTTGTTGGGAATTTAGGCACCATCTTCCCTGGGAAACGATTTAACAAATGATTGCTTGATTTTATTATGTCTAAGATTATATTTTATTCACACTATAGAAAAACCATTGCCACCCTGAAAAATATTAGAAAATCAGTTATTGCAAAGATTCGGACTTGACTTAGCAACTGAACAACAACAACAAAAAGTGGTGAAACTAAATCTAAAAACATTTCAGGGTTGAATAAGACATTTTTATTTGTCCTAAATATTGATACTTGAAGAAAAGCAATATGTTTATAAGTAGCATTTCTATGTACTTTTAAGAGCAACTGCACTGTTTATGAGACCTAATCTTACAGTAAAATCAGTGATTTTTCTTTTCCTTGTTAAGAAATATTTCTAGCCATTGCTTTTATACCTATCAGCCATTTCTAAGATCTAGCCCAGTATCTGACACATAAGTAGGTAGCTAATAAATATTTACCACATGGGGACTGAACTCTTTTTTTAGTTTACAAAAATGGAACTGAGTAGTTTTTCCAATGTACCCCAAAAGGGAAAGGGGTTTAGGGGCACACAGTTTTCATTATGAGAAAGAGATGGCCTGTCAAGAATTGAATTTTAAGGAGCAAACAAAGCAATAGTAGTACAGGATAGGCCTAACTGTTAAAAGAAGAAGAAAAGACCATGGTGTAACTTAGTGACAACCCTGAATGAGTAGGGATGGTGATGAGGGGGGTAATTCACAAGCTTGGTATCTTGAGTACAGGGGACATTCTGAAGTAAGGTATCAACTTCAGACATATTATTACATAAATATTACATATCACTCTTCAATTCAACAAATAATGGCATAATAACAATAATGATATGCTTTGTAATTTATTATATCTGGGAAGGCAATTTTAAGTTATGATTTTGCAGTACAGAGAGGCCTATTTGGGATATAACAAATACAGTAGAACTTTTATGTGTGCTTTTTATTTTAAAATTTACATTTATTCAAATGTACCCATTTTAAGAGAATGTTTCACTGAATGTTGAGAAATAGATACACCCCTGTAATCTCCATCCCATTGATTTTTAAAAAAAATATTTATTTATTTATGTGTTTATTTATTTTTGGCTGCATCCGGGTCTTGCTACGCATGGGATCTTCTCTATGGCAAGCGGGATCTTTCAATTCGGTGTGCAGGTTTAGTTGCCCCGAGACATGTGAGATCTTAGTTTCCTGACCAAGGATCAAACCCATGTCCACTGCCTTTGAAGGCATATTCTAAACCACTGAACTGCCAGGAAAGTACCCATCCCATTGATTTTTAAAAATGAAACTTATTGGCCCAATTATTTTCCCCTATAGATGTACTGTTTCATTGCATTATTTCTATCTGTGAGTCGTATTTGGAATAAAAGATGAAAGAATGGGGATTTCTGAACTTTCCTGAAATTTTCTTTAATGTGGTTGTTTAATTTTTTTTTAGTTGAGAGAAGGTAACTGTGACTTAAGTTTAAACTAGCAAGCTCTATGGAAGACTTCTGGAAATGTTTCCCTCTTAACATCGCTGATTATAAAAGAAACCTATATGAAGGAAAAGAAGACTCATTTAAAAAAAATTATTTTAATTGGAGGATCATTGTATACATACGTATATCCGCTCCCTCTTGAGCTTCCCTCCCACACACCCCCATCCCACCCCTGGAGGTCATCCCAGAGCACCAGGCTGAACTCCTGGGCTGTACATCCGCCTCCCCCAGCCATCTAGTTCACACATGGCAGTGTGTATACGTCAGTGCTGCTCTCTCTCCCACCCTCTCCCTCCCCTGCTGTGTCCACAGTCCGTTCTCTATGTCTGTGTCTCTGTTCCTGCCCTGCAAACAGGTTCATCAGTACCGTTTTTCTTGAGTCCATATATAGGCATTGATATGTGATATTCATTTTTCTGACTTATTTCACTCTGTATGACAGACTCTGGGTTCATCCACCTCACTACAACTGAATCAGGTTCGTTCCTTTTTACGTCTGAGTAGTATTCCATTGTATATAGTTATCACAGCTTCTTTTTTCATTCATCAGTTGATGGACAGAAGATATGGTTTTACCCATGGAAATCCTGAGACTTTTCTTGTCTTCAGAGATAAATTTCCCACTCCCTTATGATTTCGTGGAAAACCTTTGAAGTTAGAACTGTTATTGAACAGCACAGTTGGAGGTTAGACATAAAGGCCTAGAAATACTCATCAGCTATTTCAGTTCAGTTCAGTTCAGTCGTGTCTGACTCTTTGCAACCCCATGGACTGTTAGCACACCAGGCTTCCCTGTCCATCACCGCCTCTCGAAGCTTGCTCAAACTCATGTCCATTGAGTCAGTGATGCCATCCAACCATCTCATCCTCTGCCGGCCCCTTCTCTTCCTGCCTTCAATCTTTCCCGGCATCAGGGTCTTTTCCAGTGAATCAGTTCCTCGCATCAGGTGGCCAAAGTATTGGAGCTTCAGTTTCATCATCAGTCCTTCCAATGAATATTCAGGACTGATTTCCTTTAGGACTAACTGGTTTGATCTCCTTGCAGTCCAAGGGACTCTCAAGAGCCTTCTCCAACACCACAGTTCAAAAGCATTAATTCTTCGGCACTCAACTTTCTTTATGGTCCAACTCTCACATCCGTACATGACTACTGGAAAAACTATAGCTTTGACTAGACAGACATTAGCCACTTATTCCCCTTTAAAATACTTTAAAAGATACCATGAGGGCATTTAAGGCCCCAAGTGACCTCTTCTCCTAGCTTCTCCTTCCCCCTTCAAATGCACTCCTCTCCACTTACGTCATAAACATGTTTAGATGAGTCATTGGAGTGACTGACATTGGGTCATCTGTAGAGGCGCACACACGTAAATTAGGAATATGAAATATTTCACTGTGTCTTAGGAAAAGGAATGCTGCCAAAATCTACTAAAAGTCTACAGGGCCTGAGTTGCCTGGGAGCAGAGCTGAAAAATTTTTTTTGGCTTTCTCTCCAGGATCTAAGCCAAGTACAACTCTTTAGTGAAATTTCATAGCCAGAGTAACAGAAATCATTTGTTTGACTAATGCTTTGAAAAGACATGATGATCAGATATTCCACAGTTTGAACTTTAAAAAGCAGTTATTTAGTCATTAAAACTTTCATTTATGAGAAGGTGTTTCCATTGTAAAAGCATTTGCATGATCTATTCAAGTTTGAAGAAAAAAAGAGAACATTTGAAGGAAGAAGAAAATTAAGTATTCATAATCCAGCTACCCAGAGGCAATCACTGTTAACTTTTTAAAATTACTTCTTTCTGCATAAGTTTTGTGTATTTGTGGTTTTGCTTGCTTTTATGTAGTTGTCGTTATACTCTATATTACAGGATGGTGCTTTTAGCAGCCTGTACATTTTATTTCACATTCTTTGTAAACATTTTCATAGCCATATACTGTATTCCATCAAATCTAAGAAGTCATTGGTTGTAATGCATACACTTTATGTACCACTAAGAAAGAAAGCAAATAAATGAACAAAAAACCCCTGCCAGTTAGTATAAGATTCCATCAATTATTAAGACACATGCACATTTTAGAGATGTTGAAATGTGAAAAAAAAAAGTTGTAAAGATAACCATTATTAGTTTATTTTCTTAGGACAAACTGATAGAATTACTGAGTCAGAGGTTATGATATTTACAGGCTCTAGATCCATGTTGCCCAATCCCACCAATAAAAAAAGAGAGAGCCTGTTGTATCCCACCATCAATAGATAGAATTTTCTCAAAACAATGAAGAAACTATGTTACATCATGAGCAAAATAGTCCTTCATTTTTAACTTTGCATGTTCCCATTATAGAAAATAAACATTTACTATGTGTTTAACTATATTTCCTCCTTTGTAGTTTTCTAATATGTATACATTATTTCTTCATGATTTTCTTATTTGTTTTAGATCTCCTTTTATAATGATTTTAACCCTCTGTCTTTCATATTCATGTCACAGAATTCTCTTATTTGTTGTTTGCCTGTAATGTTGTTGTTATTTTATCCATAAAAATTCAAAAGGTTTTAATTAAATTTGTAGCATACTTATATTAACTGATTTGTCAGTCTTTTTTTTTTTTTTGAGATTTACTTCATCACTTGTAAAATTAGAGAAATTATTTTATATCCAGAAGTTTGAAAGTTACTGACAGTCACTTCTGTATCTGGCCTGTTTTGTTCCATTGGTCTGTTTTTCTTGTCTTACTGTTTTACTTGTAGCACTTTATAACACTTTTAATTTCTTTCCCCCATAAGAAATCTTCCATTTTAAAATTTGTTATCCTTGTTCTTTTATATTCTTGACTGAATTTATTTACTAAAATCTTTCTTGGATTTGTGACCGGAATTGTATCAAATTATGGACTTTAGGAGTAATTGACATTTTAATGATATTTAAATATTTAATATTTGATTTTTCTATTCAAAAACAAAATGGGTTTTTCTATTCAGTTCCTTGCTTAGTTATATGGATTTTTTTCCCTCACAAATCTGTTTATTGTTTCAGGAAAAAAGAAATATGCTCATTATAGGTAATACAGAAAAACATCAAGATGACAAATCTTACTCGGATAATATGAATTAACATTAATTGAGCCACATTCTGGAAATGATTCTGTGGTTGTGTACAGTGAAAAAGGTGGCTTGCTGAAGGATTGAATAGATAAATAGACACATCTTATACATCTTTAAGTACATCTTTTATTTGTTAGTTTTCTGCCTCAGGAACAGTAACTATCCTTATGTTGGATTATTGCTGTCAATTTTCCATAGTGATAAATTATTTATTTTTAACTTTTTATTTTGAGATAGCTATAGATAAGAAACAATACCAAGAGATCCTGTATACCTTTCATCTAGTTTCACCCATAATGAAATCTTACATACTAATTAGCAGTTAGTGAAAGTGAAGTAAAAGTTGCTCAGTCATGTCCTACTCTTTGCCACTGCATGGACTGTAGCCCACCAGGCTCCTCTGTCCATGGAATTCTCCAGGCCAGAATACTGGAGTGGGTTGCCGTCCCCTTCTCCAGGGGATCTTCCCAACCCAGGGATCAAACCCAGGTCTCCCACATCGCAGGCAGATTCTTTACTGCCTGAGCCACCAGGGAAGCCCAACTAGCAGGTAGTGAATTAATGGATAATGATCAGGACTCCTTTTTTAATGATGTAGGATAGAACAGATAGAATGGAATCTATCCAGAGTTCAGGTGTTGTTTCATGAGACAATTACACAATCATTTATACACTCCTTTGCTCTGGGTCACAATATAAAGTGCATTTCTTACTATATGTCACTATTTTAAAAGGTGAGGGAGTTTCCTGGTGGTCCAGTGGCCAAGATTCCTTGCTCCCAAGACAGGGGCCCGGGTTCGATCCCTGGTTGGTAAACTAGATCCCACATGCTGCAACTAAACATCCCCCAGGCCGCATCTAAGACCTGGAGCAGTCAAGTAAATAAATAAATATTTTAAAAAAATAAACAATTGAAAAACAATTAGAATTCAGAGAGTGAGTGAAATTCACTCAGTTGTGTCCAACTCTTTGCGACCCCACAGTCCAGGGAATTCTCTAGGCCAGAATACTGGAGTAGGTAGCTGTTCCCTTCTCCAGGGGATCTTCCCAACCAAGGGATGGAACCCAGGTCTCCTGCACTGCAGACAGATTCTTTACCAACTAAGTCACCAGGGAAGCCCAAATTGTGGTATAGTCATAAGTGCATGCTAAGTCGCTTCAGTTGTGTCCAGCTCTTTGTGACCCTATGGACTGCCAGGCTCCTCTGTCCATTGGATTCTCCAAGCAAGAATACTAGAGTGGGTTGCATGCCCTTCTCTACGGGATCTTCCTGACCCAGGGATCAAACCTGCATCTCTTGCATCTCCTGCATTGGGAGACAGGTGGTTTTTTTTGTTTTTTTTTTAACCACTAGCCCCACCTGGGAAGTCAATGGGATGCTCTATAGCAAGTAAGATAAATATGAGATTTGTGTATTGACACAAATTTGTGTATTGACACAAATCTCATAAACATAATGTTGGGGGGGGGGAAGAAACTGACTTGTAGTACCATTTCTGTAATGCTTCAAAGCACACACAACAATATCACATATTATCTGTAATATTAGTAAAAGTGTGAAAGTATGTATAGCGAGGGTACATGATAAATAGGTACAGTATGAACCAGCGGTGAACGGGATCAGAGAACTGAAGCTACCAGGGTGGTAGCTTGGGTTGCTTGAATTTTTGAGCTGGGTGGTAAATACACAGGAACTTGTTACATTGTTCTCTATTTCTTCTTCTAGATGCCCCAAATATTTTATTTAAACTAAATTAAAACACCTAGGGGGAAAAGCCGAGTTGAAGCATATTTTGATTAGCTAGCTGGTGTCACAATCCATCTGTGAGCCAATTGCTAGAGCCAGGTCAGTGGAAGAAATACCGGGCCCTGCCTAGCTCATGTTCTCACCCTCTTGCTACAGTAGGGGGGGTGGGTGTGTGTGAGGTGGGGTGGGAAGGAGAGCAGAAAGGTCTATCACCAGAAAAAAACAGGCACCCAAAGTACCAGAGATTTTCTTTTCCTTTTCTGATTCTTTTATTTCTAATTTTATTGTTATTTCCATTCTTCTTTTTCTTTGAGATTTTTGAGGCCATTTCCTTTTTGACTTATTTAGTTCAATCCTTTCTTCTTTTTATGCCCACGTGAACGAATTGTAGATTCTCACCCTCCCACATCAAGGCTCCCTTTCAAGAACTATTTCTGGTTTTGTTGAGCTTTTGTGGGTTTGACTCCATCTCAACTTTTGGTAAAAACTTTACAAAGTGTACACAGTCTCTTTGCACATAAATATGTTGGCCAGAGATTTAATTATGAGGTTATAGACTTTCCTTTCAGAACTCTAGATTCTCTCCATGGCTTCATGACATGTAGTTTTATGGAAGTCCAAAGACAACTTAATTTTGATGCTTTTTGTTGGTACAGTCATTTTTGTAGGAATGAGCTTTAAGAGAAAAACGCTGGTTTCTTCTGAAAGCCACTCTGAGTTTTGTTGTTCAGCCGCTCAGTCAGGTCTGACTCTTTGCAACCCCATGGTCTGCAGCACCCGGCAGCACACTTGAGTTTGGGCCTCATTAATAATCTCAGCTAGAAAAGTCCTTTAAATGATCACATTTAGATCTCTTTTCTACTTAAGCTGTTTTATCTTTGTTGCTTCTACTCCATGCTTTAGTTCCTTTTGCACCTGTTGGCTTCCTCCACCTCTTTTCCTTGTTGTAATACGTGTGTTTATAGGATATAACACTGTATCTTCTCCATATTTCTATAATACTGGGTTGGCCAAAACGTTCATTCAGGTTTTTCCAGTGCAGGATATACTACACACACACACACAGAGTATCTTATCTCCATCATTTTATTTTATTTATTTATTTTTTTCTCCATCATTTTAGCTTGTGCTTTTCTGGTGTTCTGGCAAAACCTGTCTGTGTGACTGTGTCTCCCGCTACATCGAGAACTCTCTGAGGCTTATTAACTTTTGCATTTAGTAGTGCAAGGCCTCCTGAGAACCTTATAGGAACTCAGTAAATATTTTTTGACTGAATAAATACGGACTAATTGTGTACCTTTTAGCTGTCCTCAGTCAATGTTTTATGGGGTCACTTCTGCCCTGCGCAGATCTGGATTGCCATGCTATGTCTGGGGGTGTTTCTATATGTGTGTGTGTATATTATGTGTTGATCTTTTATTTATCTTGACCAGTTCTCTCTCTTTGTCTAAGTCCTTTCCTTTCCTACCTCCCCACCCCCAGTTATCTCTGTTCTGTCTCCTACAGAGAATTAATTCTGGAAGTAACCTTTCCTGTTGAAGTCCGTGGGACACTTATCCCCTTTTCTTGTACTGCTTTAAAAAAAAAAAAAAAGAACCTGTGTTATTTGTTGTTCATTCTGTTTACTTACTTTGTAAATGGGAAAAGTACAACAGGGCCCTTGTCGGTCACCTGATATTTGTGTTGCTGCGTGGCCCACTGTCACCACTAACCTGGAGGCCAAGTTGATTTTCAGTGCCCTGGGGACATTCGTCCGGGCAGTGTCGGTCTGTCGGACCTAACACGGCATCTTCTCTTGTTCCTGCTTCTTATGTTGCTGAAATATAATGCATGTTCTAAAAACTCTGGGGTAGAATTTATGGAAGAATTACTAGTACCACATTATCCCAAGGAGGCACCATTTTCAGAACTCCCCCTTACACCCTTTATCTTTGGCCTTGATAGATACTAAGAATTAGACTCAGAATGGGTGTGGGCCAGTGAGGAATAAGCGAGAGCTCACTGCATTTGGCCTATCTAATTTGAAAATATGATGCTCTATCTTTCTTTATGGATCAACCTTATAATATAAAGGTGCCTCAAAAAGTTAAAAATAGAATGACCATATGGTATAGCAATTCAACTTCTGGGTACTTATCTGAAGAAAATGAAAACACCAATTCATAAAGAACTATGCACCCCCATCTTTACTGCAACATTATTTACAATAGCCAAGATAATGGAAACAACCCAAGTGTCCATCTATGGATGAATGGATAAAGAAACATTCTGTGTGTGTGAGGGGTGTGTGTGTGTTATAAAACATTATTCAGCCATAAGAGAAAGAAATCTTGCCGTTCGTGACAACAAGGATGGAACTTTGAGGGGATTATGCTAAGTGAAGTAAATCAGAAAAAGACAAGTACCATATGATCTCACTTATATGTGGAATCTAAAAAACTAAGAAACAGAAGCCAAGCTTATAGATACACAGAATGGATTGGTGGTTGCCAGAGGCAGAGGGTGGGGTGTGGATGAAATGGGTGAAGGGGGTCAAAAGGTACAAACTTTCAGTCATAAACTAAGTAAGTCATGGGGATGTATTAAAAAATAAAATAAGGTAACTTACTTGGTACTAACAGAATGTATGTGGGCTTTCTCAGAGCCTTTGGCAACATTTGTCCTGATATCTTCATGAGTGAGATAGAAAAAAATATGAGTTAAATGTTATGACAAGGTGGTACATATACACTATGGAATGTTACTCAGCCATTAAAAAGAATTCATTTGAATCAGTTCTAATGAGATGGATGAAACTGGAGCCCATTATACAGAGTGAAGTAAGCCAGAAAGATAAAGACCAATACAGTATACTAACACATATATATGGAATTTAGAAAGATGGTAATGATAACCCTATATGCAAAACAGAAAAAGAGACACAGATGTACAGAACAGACTTTTGGACTCTGTGGGAGAAGGCGAGGGTGGGATGATCTGAGAGAACAGCACTGAAACAAGAATACTATCAAGGGTGAAACAGATCACCAGCCCAGGTTGGATGCATGAGACAAGTGCTCAGGGCTGGTGCACTGGGAAGACCCAGAGGGATGGGATGGGGAGGGAGGCGGGAGGGGGGATCGGGATGGGGAACACATGTAAATCCATGGCTGATTCATGTCAATGTATGGCAAAAACCACTACAATATTGTAAAGTAATTAGCCTCCAACTAATAAATGGAAAAAAAATGTTATGACAAGATGAATTCACAGTTAGTTTAAAAAAACACTTATTAAAAACTTAAATGACATCTAGACAAGCATGATAACTTCTGAATCATAGTGGATCAGTTACCGAGTCAGAACTAGATTAGGATTTAAATACCTCATGTTTGTTTAGCAGATACGTTGAATGCCAGCGTTATAATTCTTGATCACAAACAACAAATACTGAAGAAAATTTTTGGAAGGATATCAGGTAGCTCAGAGATTTGACAGAAATCCTAGGGAAGTAGATTTAGGAAGTAGGCATCTAGGGGATGTAGTGTTTAGAACCGTAACCAAGATTATGCTGGATGCATAACTGGTTAGAGTATTGCTATCAGTTGCTGTTATACATTTGTGTGTAATATTCTTCACTGATTAATTGCATTATTGTTAATAAGAAAAATATGAGGAAAAATGGAGTTAACCCATAAGTCTTTCTGTAGAGGTATTGGTAAAACAAAATTGAATAAGAAATTACTAAATACTCCTAGTAATTATATGTCTGTGTAATAGATGTTGCTGTTTTCAGTCGCTCAGTTGTGTCCGACTCTTTGTGACCCGTGGACTGCAGCACGCCAGGCTTTCCTGTCCTTCGCTATCTCCTGAGTTTGCTCAAATTCATATCCTCTGAGTTGGTGATGCCATGCAACCATCTCATCCTCTGTCGTCCCCTTCTCCTTCTTCCCTCAATCTTGCCCAGCATCAGGGTCTTTTCCAGTGAGTTGGCCCTTCGCATCAGGGGGCCAAAGTACTGGAGCTTCAGTGTCAGCATCTGTCTTTCCAATAAAAATTCAAGGCTGATTTCCTTTAGGATTGACTGGTTTGATTTCCTTGCAGTCCAAGGGACTCTCAAGAGTCTTCTCCAACACCAGAGTTCAAAAACATCAATTCTTCGGTGCTCAGCCTTCTTTATGGTCCAGCTCTCACATCCATACATGACCACTGGAAAAACCATAGCTTTGAGTAGACAGACCTTTGTCAGCAACATGATATCTCTGCTTTTTAATATACTGTCTAGATTTGTCATAGCTTTTCCTCCAAGGAGCAAGCATCTTTTAATTTTATGGCTGCAGTCACCGCCTGCAGTGATTTTGGAGCCCAAGAAAATAATGTCTGTCACTGTTTCCACTGCTTCCCCGTCTATTTGCCATGAGGTGATGGGCCCAGGTGCCATGATCTTAGTTTTTTGAATGTTGAGTTCTAAGCCAATGTTTTCACTCTCCTCTTTCACCAAGAGGTTCTTTAGTTTCTCTTTGCTTTCTTCCATAGGGAAAGCCTAAAAAAATACTACAGCCCTAAAAATACTGTTTTTAGTATTTCATATTTTGGTTTTAAAAATATATTTTTATATATAGAGAGAAAAATTAAGGAGGAATATGTGTAAAAGCTGACAACAGTTGTTACCTCTGGGTCACTGGTTAATGGGAGCTTTTGATTAATTACATCATGTTTCTGTAATGTTTGACATATTTTTGCTAATAAGTGTAAAGCAAATGAATATGTTTCTCCTAACTGGAGCCTTTAATTAAGATCTTTTTCCCTAGCACATTTTTAGTATAAATAGGGTGATAATAGCTATATTTGGCTTTTTCTGCTCTATGCAAATAGATGTATAGATGTTCTCAAAAAGAACTGATTTTTCTTTCTCCCTCCTCCTCACCTCCCCACTCCCACCCATCACAGTAATCCTCATTTCCTCAGTGAGTATGGTCAGCTGAATATTTGGAAAGTAAAAAAAAAAAACAGATTCTAAATAATTTTACATTGTAATTTTGTGATTGCTATGGAGTGGAATGTTTTAAAATATTGCTTTACCAGATCTTGTGGATCCTAGTCTGACTTTTGTTTTACATGTTCTATTTTATTTATCATCATTAATATCACCATCTTCCTCACTCTCTTTAGTCAAAATATCTAGTTTTAAGTATCAGCTTATTCTCTAAGAATACTCCTTTTCCTATTCTTGCATAAATCTTTAATTTCTCTTATAAGAAAGATATTAAACTCTGAGTAAAAACTTTTAGGTAAACCTTTAAAAATATCTTTCTTGAAATATTTTACATTAACTTAAATTTGGCATGAAACTTAAAACTTGTTTTAGTTTGATTGATTTTAATGTTCCATATTACTGAATTGGTTGTTGAAAACATGACATTTTGGTATAACAATTTAATCATGTTAAGAATTAGAATCATAATTTTTATTTGTTTACTTGTTTTTAGCATTCTGTATTACATGAAGAGATTTCTGTAGATGAAAAAATGCCTCTGTTTAGTAAATCACACAAAAATCCAGCAGAAATTGTGAAAATTCTGAGAGACAACTTGGCCATTTTGGAAAAGCAAGACAAAAAGACAGATAAGGTATGAACTAAAACAATAATGTTATTATTAAAATACATGAATAGACCAAAAGCCAATGTAAAAGCTTAAAGAAGAATCCTAAACATGTTCTGCGATGCACTCTCAGGGTCTTTGTGAATACATTTAAATTGGTTTTAGGTCTTATGCCATTGATAATTATTGAATCTGTTGTCTTGAACTCTTCATTCATTTCCTAGAGCCTCAGACCAACCTTGGATCCTCTAGACTTAAGGAGTAACAGAATATTACTCAGTCATAAAAAGGAAAGGACATCTTGCCATTTGCGACAACTTGGATAGACCTAGAGGTTCACTATGCTAAGTGAAATAAGCCAGAGAAAGACAAACACTGTGCAATTTCACTTATATGTGGAATCTAAAAAACAAAACAATATTAAGGAGAAACAGTTATTGTCTGAGGGGAGGTGGGGTTGGGGTTGGGGTTGGGGGAAGGAGTTGGTGAGGGAGATTAAGAAGTACGGACTTCCAGTTGCATGGGTATGAAAGAGACGGTGTGGAGAATATAGTTAATAACTAAGTAGTGTCTTTGTATGGCCACAGATCGTAACTAGACTTACACATTTTAGAAATGTATAGAAATGTAGAATCACTATGTTGTGTAACAGAAACTGACATAGTGTTATAGCTCAATTATACTTCAAAAACATATGAACAAACAAACTCAGAAAGAGAGATCAATCAGATTTGTAGTTACCAGAGGCAGGGGTGTTGGGAAGAAGGAATTGGATGTAGGCAATCTTCCGGTTGAAAGGTAAGAAAGTATTTAGGAATATAAGGTGCAGCATGATAAATGTGATTAACACAGCTGTATGTTACATATGGAAGTTGTTAAGAGAATCCTGAGTTCTCATCACAAGGAAAAACTTGTTTTCTCCTCTGTTTCTTTAATTTTGTATCAGTATGCAGTGATGGATAAACTTATTGTGATAATCATTTCATGATGTATGTAAGTCAAATCATGCTGTACATCTGAACCTTATACAGGACTATAAGTCAATTATATTTCAATAAAACTAGAAGGGAAAAGTTCAGAATGAAAAAAAACATCTAAGGGGTTTTACAGTTAAACGTCTGACGGGTTATACTGTTAATACTTATACTGTGTATAATGTTATACATGAAGGGTAAAAAGTTTGTGTTTAAAGACCATCTGACAGTTTCTACACGATGCTGCCTTTTTTCTCTTGTTGGCCACACCACAGCGCCATGTGGGATCTTAGCTCCCCAAGCAGGGATTGAACCTCGCACTGAAAGCATGGAGTGGCAACCACTGGACCGCCAGGAATACCCAGGGCAGCCTCCTTTTAACATTGTTTTAAAGTCCTACTGAGCAGCACTTCCTCAGAGGAAGGCCTTTTTAGTATCTTAGTTATTCCCTCAAAGGGACATTGAATCCTACATATTCAGTCTGTCTCTAAAGTGACTGGGGCTTCCCTGGGGTCTCATCGGTAAAGAATCCGCCTGCAATGCAGGAGGCACAGGAGATGCGGTTTGATCTCTGGGTGGGGAAACTTCTAGACTGAAAAGAGGGCATTCAGGTGGCTTCTGGGATGCTAAAAATGTTCTCTTTTTTGACCTCTGTTTTGGCCACACAAGTGTTTGCTTTATAATTGTTCTAAACTCTATATATGTTTAGAGTAATCTTCTATAGGTATATATGACAATTTAAGAAAACTTCTTACATTTAATAAATTAAGGATTTCTTCAGTCATATCATGAAATGTATCTGGAAATTAATTTTTTAAATAACAACTACTATGAGTTAGTTTTTCATTATTTTGCCTTATTCTCTCTATTTCCTTCTTTAATTATGATTAGACCACAATACTTGAAAGTATTAAAACTATACCTACTTTAAAATATTCAGCAAAGTGTTAACTAATTTGCCTATTCATTTTCCTGACCTGTTTTAAAAAATTTTTTGCTATAATTTTTTAGTATAATTAAGATACTATACAATCTACCATTTTAAAGTGTGCAATTCAATGGTTATTAGTTCAGAAGGTTGTGTACCCATCACCACTATCTAATTTCAGAATATTTTCAGCACCTCATTCTCCCTCCCCAGGCCCTACTCACTGATACACTTTCTTCCTCTATTGGTTCTCCTATTCTTTTAATTAATTAGTTTGGCTGCACTGCATCTTAGTTGCAGCACATGGAGTTTTTAGTTGTAGCATGTGAACTTTTAGTTTCAGCATGTGGGATCTAATTCCCTGACCAGGGATGGAACCTGGGCCCCCAGCACTGGGAGGGTGGAGTACTAGGCACTGGACCACCAGGGAAGTCCCTCTCCTACTTTTCTTTAGAATGTAGTGAGAATTTTTGCTTTTTTTTTAAGTTTCATAGATAACAAAAAGATAGTGGTTATGTGTGAGGGATCAGTGGATTGACAAAAGTTAGGGGTTTTGACAATATGTGATTTTGTACCTATTCCATTTAAAAAATCAGAATCATAGGGATTTGTTGAAAATCATTAACAAACACTTTAAATAAGATTATTTGCTACTGATAAGTCTTCGACATGGATTGAATTTAATTTCCAAGAGTTAAATTTATAATTAATTGCTAGCAAACTTCACTATGAATATGATTTAAAGAAAGATCATTTCAATTATATTAACCAAGTAGAAATACTAAAGATCCCGCTTTTATAAATTAATTTCAGTAATATTTTCAAAAAAAACAAAAACAGTGCCTACTACACGGCTTTTGTTTGTTTTTAACTGTATTGAGTTCTTTAATCATAAATAAGCAGAAAATAGGTAACTAGTGGGAAGCTGCTATATAGCACAGGGGGCCCAGCTGAGTGCTCTGTGATGACCCGGAGGGTGGTGGGGGTATGGGGTCGGTGGGGTGTTGGCGGGTGGAAGGGAGGTTCAGGAGGGAGGGGATATATAGCTGATTCATGGTGTTGTACAGAAGAAGCTCACGCAACACTGTAAAACAGTTATCATTCAATTAATAAAAAATAATAATTACACAGAATTTTAAAAGTAAATAAATAAGCTGGGCTCAAGAAGTGGTTTTTGTTTGTAGCTTGAAATTTTTTTTCACTCTTAACTAATAGCATATATTTTGGTCCCTAGGCTTCAGAAGAAGTGTCGAAATCACTGCAAGCGATGAAAGAAATTCTGTGTGGGACAAGTGACAAGGAGCCCCCAGTGGAAGCCGTGGCCCAGCTCTCACAGGAGCTCTACAACACCGGGCTGCTGGTGACACTCATAGCCGACCTACAGCTGATAGACTTTGAGGTACACCATCTGCCAAACGGTGACAGTTGTGCTTTTCAATTTTTATACACATGACTACCAATATTTGACTGTCATTTTGTGTTACTGCTGTTGTTGTTCAGTCGGTAAGCTGTGTCCGACTCTTTACAACCCCATGGACCGCAGCACGCCAGGCCTCCCTGGCCCCCACTTTCTGCTGGAGTTTGCCCAAGTTCATGTCCATGGAGCTGCTGATGCTATCCAACCATCCCATCCTGCTGCCCTCTTCTCCTTTTGCCTTCAGTCTTTCCCAGCATCAGGGTCTTTTCCAATGAGTCAGCTGTTTGCATCACATGGCCAAATTATTACTATTTATATATTATTTAAAATCCCATTTTCCCCACTAAAACTTCTAAAATCACCTTAATCTTTTTTTTTTTTGAAGCAAAAGGTATACCATAGTTAAGTTTTATGCAGCTAAGTAGTTAATGGTCAATAATAATCAAAGATAACTTGTTGAGTGCTTACTGAACGTTGTACGGTTTTTAAGCACTCTTCTTGTTTAATTCTTTTCTTTTTAAGTTTTTAAAAAATATTTATTTATTTGGCTTGCCAGGTTTAATTGGACATGTGGGATCTAGTTCCCTGACCAAGGATCAAACCCTGACCAGAGATTTAACCCAGACCCCCTGCATTGGGAACATGGAGTCTTAGCACTGATCACCAGGGAAGTCCCTCATTTTATTCTTAAAGCAACCTGTATATGATCAGTACTATATTATTAGCCTTGATTTGTAGACGAAGACCCTAAAGTTTAAAGATATTAAGTAATTTCCCCAAAGTCACTCGGTCACTAAGAGCCTAAGCTGAGATTCAAATGTAGTACCTCCCAGGCCTGTTTCTTTAATTAAAACATTTATACCAATGATTTAAGAATTTTGTTAAATGCTACTTATACAGGATATTTCTCTCATTTTTGAAAGCAGTTATACCTAATTACCTAAATAATATGTAAAACAATAATCTAGAAACATAAGGGGTGAATATGTGTAAGCATTTTATTATCTATGGTATACCTAACTTAGAACAGTGGTTTCGCAATGAAATGTGTGGTTGTAAGACACATTTCATGATGGAAATCTTGGTTTTGATTTGATTGTTGTTTTGTTACTACTATCAGGCTTTAGATACTGTCAGTTAAGCACTTGGATCTCCTTTAATTCTCAGAGATAGAAGAGAATGGAGATTTCTGAAGTAAATTGCTTTAGTTTTGTCACCGAGGAAGTAAAAGGAAACTCATTACAGTGATAGACCAAGATAAGGTCGGGGCTCTGGGGATGTGTGGAAATACTAGCTCACAGTTCTCTGGATGGCATAGATGGTAGAAGATTTTGGCCAACTAGAGCTGAGGAGGAGGAACGCAGGGCAAGGCTGCTCTGTGTGTATGACTAGAAGCAACATGACTGAGGGCCCCACAGGGCCCAGATTTTAACTCAGCCTTCCTTTTAGAAACCCCCGTCTTGTCTATGGCCATACCACTCTGAACGCACCCAATCTGGCCTGATCTCCGAAGCCAAGCAGGATTGGGCCTGGCTAATACTTGGATGGGAGAAACATGTGTCTTTTCCTTCCCTCCCTTATCTGTCTCTCTAACTTTGACATTTTCTGCTCAATTATCTCCTTTCTTACTTTTTCCTCTTGCTTGGCTTGTCATTCTCCCTCCCCATCTTCCTCCCTATTTCCCTTTTAAAAAATATTTATATTTAGTTATTTATTTTGGCTGCACCGGGTCTTAGTTGCAGCATGTGGGATCTAGTTCCCTGACCAGGGATCAAACATGGGCCCTGTGCATTGGGAGTGTGGAGTTTTAGCCACTAGACCGCCTAGGAAGCCCCTCCCCATTTCCTTTTTTGAACCAGACTTAGTGGAAGGGCTTCCCTGGTGACTCAGAGGATAAAGCCTCTGCCTGCAATGCAGGAGACCGGGGTTCGATCCCTGGGTTGGGAAGATCCCCTGGAGAAGGAAATGGCAATCCACTTCAGTATTCTTGCCTGGAAAATCCTACGGACAGAGTAGCCTGGTGGGCTACAGTCCATGGGGTCACAAAGAGTTGGACACGACTGAGCGACTTCACTTTCTTTCTTAGTGGAATTAAAGTGTAGTTTTATCATTGTGTTTATATACTTTCATGTTTCCTTAATTTAGTTTAAAGTGAGGTATTATGGACGTTTGTAGGAGCTGTGCATAGTGGAAAAACCCTTGGCTTAGATTTAGAATTGTTTATGGAGTCCCTGCTCTGCCATTTGGTAGTTTGCAACATAACCTCTTTGAGACTAATCTTTACCATCTATAAAATAGGAATAATATGAACTTACAGCATTGTTTTTAAATATTAAACTAAGTAAAATATATATACATATATGTGTTATGGAAGAACACTAAATACATATGCAAATACATAGATGCCAAATAGTATATTTTCATCTTCTCTCCTTCTCAAACTTAAGTTAAATATAATCTGGTTTATTTTTGTTATAACCCTTGATGTTTGTTTCTTTACTATTTTAGTTTTAAATTTGGTTGGTGAGTGACTGTAAATGGGAAATTCCCCTGCTCTTAGAATATGGTGTTAGATTTATATAAATCTCCTATTGTTTTGAGTGTTTCCCTGAAAGCAGCAGTGTATTAAGCTATTATCATCATTAATTTAGCTTGAGTTAATTTATGAGATTAGCCTTATTTGCAGTGGGATGCTGGAAGGACTATGACCAAGGTTGGTTATGTTTTGAAGACTGAGTCAGGGTGAAATATTGTCGGGTCCGGTGACCTTGTGAAGCCTTGAGCAACCACAGACTATCATAGGTTCAAAGAGCTCGCCAAGAATTGAGGAGATGGGAGTAGACCAAAGAAAAACTTTGTATGTTTCACATCTTTGTGCTACATTGACTTAGGTAACAAAAGAGGAATAGTAAGAAAGTTTACTTTAAAATTATTTGGGAAAAAAAAAATAAATAAATAAAAAATAAAATTATTTGGGAATTAAGTCATTAAATTGCCTAAAAATGGACTTCTACATTATCAAGTAGAGTAAAACTTTACTCTCTCAAATCCTTGGGGAAAAATATTTATCTTTCTAAATATTTGAATTTTTCATGTAGCTGAAGATTAAGTTAACTCTTCAAATGGAGAGAGATAAGTAGATAAGTAGTACTTTTGTGGCTTACTTTACATTTTCTTTATAAAATGCATTGTAGATTATAATTAGCCTCCAACTAATAAAAATAAAAGGAAAAAAAATAAAATAAAAATAAAAAAGCAAAATAATAATAATAATAATCACACACACACACACAAAATGCATTGTAGACATGCCTGTCGTCCAAAATGGTGTACTAGATGTAATAATTTTCCCTGGTGACTCAATACTATCATTACAAAGGCCTACTATTATGATAATTGCAGGAAGTTTTTTTTTCCAGTTTTATTGAGGTGTAGTTGACCAGACAGCTCTTGACTTTGTTCATTCAATTGTCACCTAGAACATAGTTATAAATGAATGTGATATTCAGTAGGTGAAGCCGTCCTCCTCAATCAAACCCACAGAAAATAAATACTTATAAGTACTTTTGGTTGAATGAATGAATGAAAAGCAATTATAGTTGAAAACAGTTTAGTTTTAAGCATTCCACCAATTACATACAGTATTTTCAGAAAGAACGCACCATTATGAGCATTATTAGACTACTTGCAGAAATGTACTATCCATTTCTATGGACTGGAAGTGTTAAAGATCAGCCCACAGGCAGCAACTTTTCTTCTCACACTTAAAGTATCCGCATTAAAACGTGCGTTTTGCATGTTAAGTCACTTCAATCGAGTCCGACTCTGTGCGACCCCATGGACTATTGCCCTCCAGGCTCCTCCGTCCATGGGATTCTCCAGGCAAGAATACTGGGGTAGGTTGCCATGCCCTTCTCTGGGGAATCTTCCCACCCAGGAATCGAACCCGCATCGCTTTGATTGTAAAATCTTTGGTGTATTTTTATAACAGGAAAGGAAAAATATTTCTTCAGGGATGGGCTGCAGCTTTTGCCAGATGGCCAAAAAAGATGAAGTGTTGCTTACAGAGAAAAACAGACCTTTTGTTTAGAAGACACCTACATGGGCTTTTTTTATTCACTGTGAAAAGTAAGGTCTGCAGGCAGCGTTTGGAAGGAAAAGACTGAAAGAAAAGAGCTTTCTTTCAAAGATTCCTTTTGCAGAGCAAAATAACAGAAGTTTGAAAAATGTCCTCTCATTGGGTAACTTTGATAGTAGAAGGAAACAGGAGACAGGAAAAAGGTATGGAGTAAGGGAGACTGAGGCTCCAGAACCGTGACAGAGGAGGGGGCTTAAGGAAAAAGATGATCAGAAATGCTGAGGAATCTTTAATTATAGTGATGTGTAGGATTCAATTGGAAGTTGTTTCTGCAGTGTGCTGTACTTGCCCTTTGTTACCCTTAAACCCTTGATAAAAGAACTATGTACTAATAATATGTTGAATGAAGGAGAAGAGGCAGTTTTCTACACTTGAGATAAACCGTATATAAAATAGCTAGTTGAGGAAATAACTGGTTGTAGAAGGCCAGACAATGAACAGGGGTTGAGAGGAGCTAGGAGCAGGGATTTGAAATCCAGAGCTGACAACAGTGATGGTGGCCCAAGGCGTTGGTTTAGATTGAGCAGCAGAGACTACCTCAGCAATCTGTGTGACAAGCCCACTGCCTTCTTCAGAAATCAGGAGGAAAGGAGTCCAATGGGGTGAGGAAAGTACTGGAAGACCCTGCTGTGATGTGAATAGGGGTTCATTAGAAGACAGACCTTTGGGTTAAAATTGTTTAAAAAGAAAATCTCATTACTTTATAACCATAAATTTTGTCTAATCCTTTAAGCCTTAAAGATGCTGACAGAAAAAAAAATTGCTTCAGCATATTCTTATGAGTTCTGAAAAAAAAAAAAGAGTTATGGCTGAGATTGCAAGCTTTCTGCTTTGTGGGCTCAGGATCAAACTCAGAGCTATGGTTTTTGAGGTTTGGCCAGTATACAAGACACAGTCTTAGACTCTGTGATGTTTTGAAACACAGTGTGATAAGAGATCAAAGGATGAAAACGTATTGTATGTAAGAGTCCATGCATTCATTTTAAAGGCAGGTGTGCCTTGCAAAAATAGGGTGGATGCAGTCAATTGTTCAGGTTGAATTAGAAGGCAGCTCCAAAATGCAGAAAACTTCCTACTGTGATAATTTAATCACTGATGATTATTTCTTGCTACGTTAAAAAAATAAAAGCAAAACAAGCACTGTAGAATCAGCTTCTCAATAAGCCAGTTTATGGTCCTAAGTTTTTGAAACTTTCTATCCCCTTAAGATCTTTTTCTGTTCCCCGATCCTAATTAAAAAGTGGTCCTTAACCTTCGGTTTTATTACTGTAAAAATAGAGATCATAAAGCCTTTAGACACAAGCTTTGACTGTACTTCATGCATTTAATGATTTGAAATGCTTACTATGTGTGTAGGGCATTGATTTTATTTGGCCTTGACTCTGGTTGTTTATTTATTTTTGTACCCATCTTTGGACAAATGAAGTCAAAGAATGCACAGGTGGGAAAATACCATATTAAATGGACTGAGTGTGTGTGTATTTGTATATAAACAGCTTTTGAAATAATGTACATGCCATACAATTCACCCATTTAAGATATACAACTTAATGGTTGTTTGTTTCTTTAACAGGGAAAAAAGGATGTGACCCAGATATTTAACAACATCCTGAGAAGACAGATAGGCACTCGGATTCCTACCGTGGAGTACATTAGTGCTCATCCTCACATCCTGTTTATGCTCCTCAAAGGGTAGGTGCATGCTTCCCTTTAAAGTAGGTTTGAGTTTGGAAAAGTTGTCAAAAGCAGACAGCGTTAGCATCATTTGAGACTTGATCAGTTCCCTTTTGGGTTAGTATTTGCTATGCTTGAAGTCAGTCCGCCAAAGCTACGTCTCTGTGATTGTTCAGGCTGCAACAAAACGCTTTCTAAGTAAAATTCCTCCCACCTCCTGCCCCTCTTTCCTCCACTTTCCTGTCTTCTCTTCCTGCTACATTATAGCTTACACTTCCCAATCCGCCCTCTTTCTGGATGCCCACTTACCCTCTTTGCTTCACTAGTGGCTCAGATGGTAAAGAATCTTCCTACGAGAGACCCAGCTTCAGTCCCCAGGTTGGGACGATCCCCTGGAGAAGGGAATGGCTGCCCACTGCAGTATTCTTGTCTGGAGAATTCCATGGACGGAAAAGCCTGGTGGGATACAGTCCCCGGGGTTGCTAAGAGTCAAACACGATTGAGCAACGAACACTTTCACATTCACACTTTACCCTCTTTACACAAGACTGGATCCCCTCATCACACAAATATACACAGACACGGACGCACACATACAGCATCCTTTCAATGGTTAGCTTCTACTCAGGTGACATGCTTTCATGTGGGGATAGAATAAATACCACTGTATGTATACGGGGCCACAGGGCAGTTAAAAACCTAAAGTCGAGTCAGATAATATAATCCCTGATTATGACTTTTTTATGTTTGCTCATTTACAAAGGTTTCTTGGGCATTGTGAGGCTACTCTAACTCCTACGGTCAGAAATATGGATGTAGCAAGGCTTGGGGACAGCAGCCTTCTGTCTTTTGTCTCTCCTTCTCTGTCTTTCTACTTTACCATTTTGAACTTCACATGCTATTCCATACCTAGTCCATCTCATCTGTTTTCAATTCCCAAGTCCTTGTGCATTTTAAAATATTTAATTGTATCAAAATAATACGTGCCACATAGTTTAAAAACCAGATATAGGACTTCCTTGGTGATCCGGTGGCTAAGACTCCGCCTTCCCAATGCAGGGGGCCCATATTCAATCCCTGGTCAGGGAACTAGATCCCACATGCCGCAGCCAAGACCCGGTGCAGCCAAATGAATAAGCCAGACATAGCAACTAACAGCAGCTCTTTGCTTCTTCCTTCTCCATTCCTCAGTCCCTTTGACCAAAGACACCCACTTTGAGCTTTTTTATTTGTTTATCTGCTATTTACCTCAATATTATGAATTAGGAGCTTTTACTAAGTTTTGATTTGCCCATTTTAAAACATATCTGTTAAACTTCTCATGGACTAGGTGACAATTCAGTTTTTCCACTACCACTACTACTCCATTTTCCTTCCCCTCATCCTCCGAATATCCTTTATCACAATTTTTTACTTCATTAAAAAGTCACATTTATATTATTATAGCTATGTAGTGTACTATTACTTTGTTTTTCCATAGAAAATATTGTTTTTACTGGAGAATTAAGTCTTTAAATTCTGGAAAGGACGATATACTTGTATCATGTATTAGAGTAGTTTAAAATTAAAAGAAACCTTAGGCTTTATAACAAATAGACCCCACAATGTACTGGCCCCACTACAAGATAAATGTATTTCTCACATAATAGAGAAGAACAGATGTTCTAGGTCAGCAGGGGTTCCTTCAAAGTGTGCTTCCTAAGATCACTTTGTTGATTGCCAGTTCAGCCCACAGGAAGGCAAAAGTACTTGGGAGAATTTATGAGCCAGGCCTGGAAATGGCTTGTGTTACTCCCACTCACATTCCATTTGAGAGCACTTAGTCACTTGGCCTCTTAATTCTTAAGGGAACCTGAGAAATGTAGTTAGCACCCAGGAAGAAGAGGAGAAAGGATTTCTGCAGACAGCTAACATTCTCTGCCTTAGTGTTTCTTTGAAAATTTATTCCCCTCCATGTTCTCTGTCCTTACTTTCTAGACCTCCTGTAAGTCAAAGAAAAATCTCTGAGATTGATTTATTAACTCTTCTGTTTGTCTTTTTGTCTCACTAGTCAGAAGATGTTCTTAATTGTATCTTCCATTGAAGATAAACTCAACTGAATTTTCCTTTCAACTACCCTATTTTTAATTTATAAGAACTCTTTTTTGTTCTCTGATTATTCCTTTTTCTGGTCTCTTGAACTTATCTCTGTGACCTTGGGCAAGCCTCTGCAGCTTTCCATCAAGTCTCAGTTTCCTTATCTGTAAAGTAAGAGTAAAATTTGTAATATTACCTTTGCACGAAATAATGTTACATTGTATGCATTGTCAGACAGATTTGGGTGTCCAGTCAGTCAGGGTTCTGCTATTTACTGGCTAAGACTGTGGGCAAGTTACCTAACTTAAGTCTTGATTTCCTCATTGCAATCTGAAGACAATAATAACGCCTACTTCACTAGATCATTATGAGTCTTTAGTGTTTAGTAGTTTCTGCAGAGTTTAGCACTGAGCACATGGTACTCTACTTGGTAACTTCTAGTCTAAAAAATTATTATTACTATCCCTCTTAAGAGCTGCAGTTCACACTGAGTAAAATTTTGAAGAAATATAATTAAGACCATACATAAGTGTCAGAATAATACTGTAAAGGGAAGTGTTCATTTCCACTTCAGGCAGATCTACAAGATTTAATGGGATATGATCCGCACACCTGGTCATTGGTGGGAAAGGCTGAAATGATCAATTTGTACCCCCATCTGGAGATTCTAAAATGTTCAGCTAAAGCATTTGACATTATCCTGTAGGAAATGGGAAGCCATTGGATTGTTTTGGGAGAAACAGATCAGATTTGTGTTTCAGCAAGTGAAGACAAATTAATAGTCATTTGAAGTTGGCTTGCAGGACGTCCCTGGTGGTCCAGTGGTTAAATTAATCTCTGGATTAAATTAAATCCAGAGATTAAATTAACTGCCAGTGCAGGGGTCCCTCCATGTTCGATCCCTGGTTCGTAAAGATTCCACAGCCATGAAGCAACTAAGTCCGTGCGGCACAGCTGCTGAGCCTGCCCGCCCTGGAGCCCGTGCTCCGCAGCCAGAGAAGCCACTGCAGTGAGAAGCCTGAGCACTGCCAACAGAGAGTAGCCTGTGCCTACCGCAACTAGAGAACGCCCAGGCACAGCAATGAAGACCCAGTGCAGCCAAAAATAAATAAATTATTTTAAGTTCATCTCCTTTAAAAAAAATAAAATGGTGTTAGCTTGTAAATAAGTGCTCCCTTGACAGTGCTGAAATGTGTTGTCCTCCTAAAAATGTGTTGGAAAGCATGTCAGCTGATGTGGAAGAGAAGTGGTGTGGATGGTTTAAAACGGCATCTTCCAAAAAAAAAAACAACGGTATCTTCTGCAGTGAGGTCATTATGTGAAAGGAGACACGCAACTCCACGAACTGCATTCTTGGAGTGGGAATTATTTGTTTGGAGGAGCTCCTTTCTGTAGTTGCTGTCACTGAGTAGCAGTCAGATGATGGCGACTGCCTTGTGTTTATTTTGTGAAAGAGCTGCACCAGACACAAGTGGCTCTGCTAAAGACATGGGTTTAGTGTCTTCTTACCAAGGAAGTTATAAACACATGAAAGTTATTACTGTTAAGCTTTAAGAATTCAGATTAATGAAGAGGAGGGGACTTCGTGGACTTGGTGGTCTAGTGGCAAAGTCTCCACACTCCCGACGCACCAGGTTTGATGCCGGGGTTTGATCCCTGGTCAGGGAATTAGATCCCACATGTTGCAACTAAGGAGTCCATGTGTGCGTGTGCATGCCAAGTCCTTCAGTGGTGTCCTGACTCTTCGCGACCCCATGGACTGTATGCCCTCCAGGCTCCTCTGTCCATGGGATTCTCCTGATCCCATGTTGCAACAGAGAACAAGGATCCCACATGCCACAACTAAGACCCAGCACAGCCAAATAACTAAAAAATTTATTATTTTTAAAACTTCAAACATTTTAGAAATCTATAACATAGAAAGGGAGTGTATACCCTATTCCCTCCCAAAGAAACGGTTATCAACAATTTGGTGATGAGTTCTCAAGTTTTTGTCTCTATTATAATGATTCTTCCTTTATTTTGTAACCCAAACTTTAAACTCATTCCTTCACATCCTGCTTTATAGATACCATTTATAGAGTGTTTGCTATGTGCCAGATATTACATTCAGTGTCTTTACTTATGCTGTTTCATTTAATCCTTCTATCAATACTCTGAGGACTAGGTATTATCCTCACCATTTTACAGATGAGGAAATTGAAACTTAGAGTAAGGCTATTGCTCAATGTTATATATGCAGCTGAGTGACAGCCAATTTTTCAGTCCAGATCTGATTCTAAATTCCGTCTTAACCATTAATACATCCTTAAAAAGACTTGAAGCCCTTCAGATAGGAAGGGAGAGGTAATTATAGAAGACCCTGGGGACACAGTAGACAAAAAGAAGCCTTAAATGGAACCACCGTGTCTGAATCAACTTTCCCCGTTACCATTTTCTAGGTTAGCTTGAAATGCCGGAAGTTTAGCTAGCCATTTGGTAAAGGTCAGCATTTTTACTGAATTATCTCTTGTAAAGTTGCTCGAAAACTTAGAACATAACTTGACTGGTGCACTCATAAAACAAACAATGATGTTATATAGGGATATGGTAGTAACATGCTATATTGGACCCAAGTTTAACCATAAAGAATGTAAGACAGAAATAAGTTGATTCTTGTCTATCAAAGAGAATCATTTGGATATAGGATACAAAACTTGGCAAAAGGATTTGGAGCCCAAAGTTTATGAAAAGATTATTTAAAAGGACTTTCTCACTTTAGACGAACTTTTCTCCTGGCCCATGTAAAATGACATTCCAGGATACTGAGAGAATTTGAGAATGAGGTTGCTAAACTGCTCTCAGTGATCCATAAAGAACCACTGCCAGTGGAAGGTCTTCCAAGTCCAATATTAAAATAATAACTTTCTCCTAATAGTCTTATTTTTAAAAATTTTATTGCAAAGCTTTTTTCAACCATATACAAAAGACAGAACAAAGAAATCCCATGTCCCAACCTTCATAACCATTGATATTTTGCTGTGTTTATTTTTTCTTCCCAATACCACTCCCTTGTTTTTTTTTTTTTTGTAGTATCATTATGATCTACTGGACTTAGTGTGTTTTCATACATCTTATGTAATTGTAGTTTTAATCAAGCATCAACTTTTTAAAGTACATCTATATAAGATGTATAGAAAAACACTAGGAAAAGTTTTATAAATTATCTTTCAGCAAGCACTTGGCCTCCTCAATATAATCAAGAAGTTTTGCTTCTAATCTAGAAACGTGCTTACTTTAAAAATAGCGAGCTAACACTGTCCATTGAAAAGGCCTAGAAGCAGTAATGACCCAATGTTAATGACTATCCCTAGCATTCAGATTGTAGTTTCTAATAACCGTTTCTAACTAAAAGGAGCCAGAGTCCTTTGTAGAAATGGCTAATTCCAGGTCTGCGTTAGGAAATGTACTGGCCAGAAAGCAAGGAAATGTTCACAAACTAATGGGAGTGATATCAAAAGGACATGGGTCATCTTGAAAAGGCTACTTTTGTTTTTGATGCTTTTCCTAGTGCTGGCTGCCCTTGTTTCCTCTGTCAGGAGCAAGAAAAGTCATTTTTCTCCTTACATAATATAATCTGCATTCTTAAACTGAGATATTCTTGCACAGGATCTTTCTTCAAATCATTTTATGTATAATATTTATTGTAGCTCACCACCAGATGAGATAAGCGCTCTTATACTTTCGCTTTTATTAAATTTGAAACAGATCTTATGTGCTATTATTTGAATAAGCATGCATATAAAATAGTGTGCCTTCACACTGACACAGTTAACTATACAGTCCAGACTTCCCATGTGGTTTCCCAGATAGCTCAGTGGTAAAGAACCTGCCTGCCAATGCAGGAGATGCAGGAGACTCGAGTTCAATCCCTGGGGTCAGGAAGATCCCCTGGAGTAGGAAATGGCACCCCATTCCAGTATTCTTGCCTGGAAAATTCCATGGAGAGAGGAGCCTCGTGGGCTACCGTCCATGGTGTTGCAAAGACTCGGATATGTCTGAGCGACTGAGCGTGCGTGTGTGCATATGATCTAAACAGCAAATCAGAAGGAAGATATGGTTCAATTCTATAAAATAATGATTTACATTCATTGGAATAACTTTTATCAGCAACTTGCCACTAAGTTAGTTGTTGTGGAGAACATAGTGGTTTGTCATGGTCCTTGTCCTTGAGACCCTTATCCACAAGTAGAATAAAATAGATGAGGTAAATATTGATTCTTTACCAAACCTAAGGATATTAATGTTCTTGGGATTTGAAACTTAAGGTATTTAACTCATGGAGCACTTCTTTATATAGCAAGCAATAAACTATCAAAAGTCAGTATCCTGGAGGATAGTTAGGTTGAAGCATGTGAATTACAAGTTCCTTAAAGGGTACTGAGGAAAATTAGGAATTTCTTTATACATCCCAATATACTCCTAACTTTAAGAAGTTGTCAGCTCAGAGGAATGACCGTTCCACTCTTGGGCACAAACTACTAGAATGGAATGACCAATGTTCTGACCCAGAGTAGCATTTTAAAAAATACTCTCTTGGTTTTCAAGAATAAATAGTCTGTGCATCACAGATGGTTCCAATAAACTTCACCTAATGAAACAAAAAAAAAGGAACTATACACGAAAGTTGTGAGTAGAAACTTTTTTTTTATAGTTTCTGTGTGACGAATTAAGAAATGAGAATGGCTAGAGATCATACAGTTTTTTCTATAAGCCAAAGTTTGTGTCTTATTAGAGACCCCTAGTATTAAGAAGTTTAATCAGAGTTTGAAGTTTACTAAATTCTTTATACACCTTTGTGAAAGACATTATACTAAGCACTCTTTGGAGACTAGGCTAAGGATAGAGGCAGGTACCAGTAAATAAGACACAGATACCACATGGAGATTCACATAGAGGAGGAGGGAAAGTATTAGGATGAGTAAAGCGTATCCTTAGCAATTAAGCTGTTTGTGAGGAGGTAAAGAAAACAAATGAATAACAATTTATTGCAATGGGCCATACTGAAGAATGAGAAATGTGTTAAAGTGGAATTACAGACAAGCTATTGGAGGAGTCTGAAGGAGGGGAGGGTGACTCTGAATGGTAGGTGATTGGAAACACTTCAAGGAGGAGGTGGTATTTGAACTAAGTTTTGAAAAATGAGAGAGAATCTTAGAGGTGAAAACTTATGGAGCAGGGCATTCTAGGTTGAGAGAAGGCCTTACCTCAAAGAATTAAAGAAGGTGATGGGAGATGAAATTGAAAGGTTAAGTTTTAAAAAAAAAGGTTAAGTTTAAAGCAAAATTATGAACATCCATAAATATCTTACTAATAAGTCTGGATTTTAATTGTGTGCCCCTTAATGTTTTTTCTCTAGGTCAACAGTCTTCTTTTTTTTTTTTTTATCATTTCTTCAGTGCTCTATTAGTAAATGACTGTTCTTCTCCTTCACATTTCAGAAAATGTACCCCTCTTTATGACATCTTTAATAAAACCTAACTTATAACTCTTCCATGCATGCCAATAGGCTGATTTTCAAATTCTTCTGATAAGAGAAATTGCTAATACTATAAACTGGCATTTTTTAATATTCTACAAAGAATTGTACCTATTTGAATATATATGCATTTAATGTTAACATGAGTTTTTCAGGGAATATTCAGATGATATTTGTGAATATTATTCCACATAAAAATGGAACAAAATGAATAAATACCACCCTGGTTTAATGACTTCTCTCAGATACCTTTCTTTGCTGTTTTCCCTACTATAATTATAAATGTGAAGTTGCCAAGTAGCCTGTTTCCTAAATTGTGGGAAAGAGATTTTATTCTTGAATCTGAAGTTCATGTAAATATTCTTTTGTTATGCTTGAATCCTCAATTTCCCTCAGCCCAAATTTATTCCTCAACCTACCCCAACCTCTAAAGCTCTGTTGACTTCCTCTGAACAATATCCAAGACCTGCCCACAGTCCTCTGTTCTACCACCATCGCCCAACCCAAGCCGCCATCGTCTCTAGCTGGGCTGCTGCCCCTCCTCACTAGCTAGCCTCCCTGATTGCCCTTCTTTTCTGTTTTACAGAAGTCTCCACAGGGAGCCAGAATGATCATTTTTAAAGTTTCTGATCAGCCATGTTAATTGCTTACATTAAACTCTCCAAAGGCTTCCTACCACACTTACCTTGGCTTTCAAAGCTGCTGGTTCTTTCCTTGGACCCTTTGCACTTTTAGTTCCTTTTCCTGGAATGCTTTTCTCCTTCCAGGACCACTTAGTCTAAAGTAAAACAAATTAAGGAGTCACACCCTCTAGCGTACCTATTTTATTTTCTTCAGTTTCATAGCCCTGAAGTATATGAAATTATCTGGTCATTGTTTATAGTCCACTTCCTCTCCCACCAGATGCATTTTCACTAAATTGTGAACGCTAGGAAGCAGTAACCTTGTCTACTGACTGTTGTATCCCCAACAAAAGATACTGTTGTATCTTTTCTAATCCTTTCCAAGATTTCTTTTTTTTTTTCCCCAAGATTTCTTTAAGCGTGTCGAACTGTCAACATTTGATATCGCTTCAGATGCCTTTGCTATTTTTAAGGTATCCCCAGCATCTGAAATCCCACTCCAGTACTCTTCCCTGGAAAATCCCATGGATGGTAGGCTGCGGTCCATGGGGTCGCTAAGAGTCGGACATGACTGAGCGACTTGACTTTCACTTTTCACTTTCATGCACTGGAGGAGGAAATGGCAACCCACTCCAGTGTACTTGCCTGGAGAATCCCAGGGACGGGGGAGCCTGGTGGGCTGCTGTCTATGGGGTCGCACAGAGTCGGACATGACTGAAGTGACTTAGCAGCAGCAGCAGCATCTGAAATAGTGCCAGGCCCATTGTAGGTATTTAGTGGGTATTCAGTGAGTGGTGTTTGAATGAACTGAGACAAATGGTACCTATGCTTCCATTAACAGCAGTATTGAAATGGTTCTTTTGATACATAGTTCTCTCTTTCTCTGTTATTTGTGCTTTAGCTATGAAGTCCCACAGATCGCCTTACGTTGCGGTATTATGCTGAGAGAATGTATTCGACATGAACCACTTGCCAAAATCATCCTCTTTTCTAATCAATTCCAAGATTTCTTTAAGTATGTCGAACTGTCAACATTTGATATCGCTTCAGATGCCTTTGCTACCTTTAAGGTAATTCCTTGCCCCTCCCCCACCCCACCGCACCCCCCCGGCCAGAATCAGCAGGGTTATTTAGTTTCAGTACTTAAGTCACTTGGCTCTAAGAGGCAGTTTAATTTTACAAAGCAGAAAATTGTATTTCTTAGACCTGAGCATAGCCAACCATGTATGATGTGGATCATAAGAGAATTCAGTAAACAGAACGCAATCTACTAGACCCGTCTGTCACATTGTAGAAAGGGCAACTCAACATGCTTGTCATGGGGCTTCCCTGGTGGGCTGGTGATTAACAACCCACTTTGCAATGCTGGGGACTCTGGTTCAACCTCTGGTTGGGGACGATCCCACATGACATGAGGCAACTGGGCACATAAAAAGTCTCATCTGGCCAAACAACAGTTGTACAGTGGCTACAGGTGAAGCCCCCAAGAGTATATCCTAGAACACATGGTAGGAGGGGCCTTGGTGCGTCAAATATGAAGAAGGACCTTTAACACAAAGGACCATTCCATTTCTTTCTAGCAAATATCTGTGCCGAAACAATTAAGAAGGTGTTCTTTATTAGTAAATACTGTAGTGCCATTTTTTCCCCCCTTTTCTATTTGATGACCCTTCGCCATCATGGAAACAAGTTAGTTCCTTTTTTGAAAAACCATAGATAAGACTTCACAAATAGCTGTACACCTATAGCAGCTCTAATGAAGGGGAAAAGAGCAAATTCAATTCAGTATTTATTTCTGAAAATTTCCCCAAAGATTTTTCAACATTTAATAGAATAAACAAGTGTGATGATAATGTCTTGACATCATGTGATCAACCCAATTTAATTTTCAGCACAATATTGAAGCACAAATATAAATTAGGACAGTTTGTAGTTGAGCATATTTTTTGTTGAACTTAAGTCCCCGAGAATCTAAATAACCTTAAAAAAACTTTCCTGGTATGCTACTGATATTAAAAATGCCACTTTTCTACATTTTACCAAAATTCTGTGGTCAATAGAATGTGATGAATGCAAGTCGCTTTTTAAAAATCAATTTATTTATTTTTGGCTGTGCTGTGTCTTCATTGCTGTCTGTGCAGGCTTTCTGTAGTTGCAGCTAGCAGGGGCTACTCTTCCTTGTGGTGTGAGGGCTTCTCATTGGAGTGGCTTCTCTTGTTGAGGAGCACAGTTTTTAGAGCACAGGCTCAGTAGTTATGGCACACAGGCTTAGTTACTCCGAGGCATGTGGGATCTTCCTGGACCAGGGATCGAACCCTTGTCCCCTGCATTGGCAGGCAGATTCTTATCCACTAGGCCACTAGGGAAGTCCCACTTTTTTTTTAAGGAACTACTTTCAAAGGGACTTGATTGGTTGGCTGGTTTGGGCTTTTGTTTTTAACTTCTTAGGTTTAGCCTTTTTTTTTTTGACCTGTAGGATGACTGTTGGTCAGTTTAATTATTGATGTTTTGACATTATTGGATTATATTTTTTCATGGTATTGTCTGCAAATTTTCCATTCCCCAAGAAGATTCCTTACAACCACAGTCTCTTCCATGCCCCACCCCCCCAAGAATTGACATGCTGAAAAGTGGTTTGAATTCCTTCTCTGTTTGCACCTGATTTGCTGTACATCCTTGAGCAAGTTAGGTAACCCTTGGGCCTCATTTTCTTCATCTGTGAGATGAGGAACATAATCCCCGTCTTTGCAGAGTTGTGCAGATTAGAAATAACCTATGTAAAGTATGAAGCACACTCTCTAGCACATAGTAAAACCTCTGTCAATGCAGCTGCTGCTAGCTGCTGTGGTCTTGGGTCCCTGCCATGGAATGTGTGTCTCTGTCATTTCACCCCAAATTCTTCCAGGCTGTGCAGAATTCACTAAAATACCGATATCAATAATTTTTAGCATAAGACTTAGACCGTGCAGAAGCTAGTCCTGTCAAAACAGAATTGTTAGGAGGTGGGATGAAAGAGTACACTATTTTGAATACTTTTTAAATTTTTAAAAATTTGAATTTTAGTTTTCTTGGCAATTTCCTGGCTTTTTCCTTTTTTGGGAGGATCCTAGCTATTTTTTTTCCCACTCAGTTCTTTGGTCTTTAATAATGCAACAACTGTATTTGTCTATTGTATATACATATACACCTTTATATTGTGTATATATACACATGTGTATATATATACACAGACACACATATATAAGATATTATAGAAAAATCCAAGTGAATGTTTTGGCCACCCTATATATGTATATGGGGGCTTCCCAGGTGGTGCTAGTGGTAAAGTACCCACGTGCCAACGCAGGAGAGGTAAGAGACACACGTTTGATCCCTGGGTCGGGAAGACACCCTGGAGGAGGGCAGGGCAACCCACTCCAGTATTCTTGCCTGGAGAATCCCATGGACAGAGGAGCCAGGCAGGCTGCAGGTCCCAGTCCATGGGGTCACACTGAGTTGGACACAACCGAAGCGACTTAGTATGCATATATGTATATGGGGCTTCCCTGGTGACTCAGACGGTAAAGAATCTGCCTGCTACGCAGGAGACCCGGGTTCAATCCCTGGGGTGGAAAGATCCCCTGGATATGGTACAGTCCCTCCAGTTTTGTGCTTGCATTATTATGTGTATAAATTTGAGGGTATATCTATGTATATATGATGTGTACACACTCACTTATTGTCTCTATCCACACACGTATGTGCTGGAGGAATTTTTCCCTACCCTATTATATATTCTATTGTTGGATTTTAAAGTTACATTTTTCCCTTAGAATCTGAAGGAGCTGCTGCTCACAGAACCCCTGCTTATTCCTCTCTCTTTGGTGTAACACCGATGTAGGGTGAAGGGAAGACCTTCGCAGGCAGCATTTATCTGCCAGGTACCTTTCCGGGGTCACCATCGTTGCAGGTATAGGGCCTGAGGCCATGGCAGATTGTGATCCTTGTACTCAAGGCTGATGCCTGGCATCATAGATGCAGAGCTCCATGGGTGCAGCCATCCAGAGTGCCTGCTGCAGCCCATGCAGAGACCTTTCTAACCTGAGTCAGCTCAGAAAACCACTAGTAATGCTCAGGAGATTGGGGAGGTGAAGAAAACTGGGCATTCCAAATATCCACTTAGAAAAAGACCAGGGACCCCAAAATAATGCTATAGAACGAGGGTGCCCCTGATGTAGCAACTAGTTTGCATTTTGACTGGGATGAATTCCTTAGAGGGTTTTCCCATTTTAAAATCCCAGTTCCAGAACTGTACTGTTACGTTCTCCTGGGGAAATAAGTACCTGTCTCCATTGATAGGTCCATTGGTCAAACAGGTTGTGATGATAAGTAATAGAAAATGAAGTTAATTGCCAGTTTCATTATTTGGGGGCTTGAAAATTTTAGTGCAAACTGATGAGGACCTACCGTATATCACAGGGAACTCTAGTCAATACTCTGTAATGACCTATGTGGGAAAAGAATCAGAGAGTGGATATATGTGTACATGTATAACTGATTCACTTTGCTATAGAGCAGAAACACAACATTGTAAATCAATTATATGCCAATAAAAATTTTAAAAAAGAAGACAGAAAACTGTAGTGTGAAGTACTTTAAATATTTAAACTTTTGTTGAAATAAAAATAAGTGAGTTTTACAACCCAGAACTCAGTGGCAGCCTGGAGGGGTGGGATGGGATGGGAAAACAGGAGGGAGGTTCAGGAGAGAGGGGACATATGTATACCTGTGACTGATCCATACTGATGTATGGCAGAAACTAGCACAATATTGTAAAGCCATTATCCTCCAATTAAAAAAATTATTTAAAAAAAAAGTGAGTTTTACCATTGCAGCTGCCTTCTTTTTCTCTGTGAGGTTATGTTGTGTATCTTGTATATACTTTTAATTAAATTAGAAGTTTTAATTAAATATGTATTAAAGCATAAGAATTTATTTTGGAAAACTTGAAAATTCATGTTGTTTTTAATTAAATTCTGCATAGTACTAGGCAAGGCTGTTAGCCTTTAAGCTTATTAAGAGGATTAGCTGGGGCTTGTTTTCTTTTGACATCAAGGTGACTTAAGGTTATAATTTAGGTGTGAATTTTTAATCAAACGTTCTTTTATGCTTTTGTTCAGCTTCCTGGGAGTTATGCCTATAATTAGATCAGGCTACTTGTCCTCAACTTTGAAAGGGTGCATTGTGCTACTTAGTAACTGCACGACACTTCACAGCCCATTAAGCCAAGGCAGGGCCAGGACAATGCTGAGATAAATGTCATTCTTGTGGGACTTCCCTGGCGGTCCAGTGGCTGAGCCTCCACGCTCCCAGTGCAGGGGCCCGGATTCCATCCCCGGTCAGGGAGCTAGATCCCACATGCCATAACTAAGAGTTTGAATGCTGCAACTAGAGATCCCACATGCCGCAACTAAGACCCAGTGCAGCCAAATAAATAAGTAAAGTAAATATAGTTTTTTAAATGTCATTCTTGTGCTTCCGAGAATCCTAGGCACCTCCATTTCAAAAGTGATTAAGCAGAAAACTAAAGGTCAGTCATTGAAAATCTGTTACCTTGTGAGATATGGTTTTAGTCCGTTCAGAGTTTTTTGTTTTTAATAGTTATTAATGACATTTTTAAAAGATCATCATAAGCTTTATTTGAATATTTATTGTATCATATTTACAATGTAGAGTTATGGGCTTGAAGAAATATAATGTAAGCTTGTCTCTTTGGTGACATTTGTTTCACTAGTTAAATTATTTCTATAATCTAACAATGACACGCATTTAAAGCACTCTTTGTTGTTTTTAGTGTGAAACAAATTGTATTTCACATCTTAAATGAAGAAATGGAAATAATTCTGGGATGTAAATGAAAATATTCTGAAATTGTTATTCTTCAAATTAATTGACTTAGAAAGTCTTAGAAGAAAAGAATAGATTTGTAAAATTTATTGCCTATAATAATTTTGTTTCATTGACTGTTCTTTTTCTAGGATTTACTAACCAGACATAAAGTGTTGGTAGCAGACTTCTTAGAACAAAATTATGACACTGTAAGTAGAAGTCATTGTTAAGTCTTTATCTCATTCTTCCTTTCTCTCCCTCCTTCTTAGATCTCTTAGCACTTATTTATATTTATGAGAGAAGTTGAAACCAACCATCCACCTGCTTGGTTTATTACCCAGAAGTCAGATCATTAAGAAACTATGAAAAATAGAGGATAGCAGGAGATCAGGGCGTCCTTGTTTTTCTTATCTCTTCCTGTTGTGCTCTGTAGCTCCAGGAAATAACTAGCACCAGCTCACTTCAACATTGACTTAAGAGCATCCATGTTGCCCCTAAGAGGCAGTGTATATGTACGTCGTGTCCGACTCTGTGCGACCCCATGGACTGTAGCCCACCAGGCTCCTCTCTCCATGGGAGTCTCCAGGCAGTAATACTGTAGTGGGTTGCCATTTCCTTCTCCAGGTGATCTTCCCACCCAGGGATCGAACCCATGTCTCTCACATCTCCTGCATTGGCAGGCGGGCTCTTTACCACTTGTACCACTTGGGAAAACACAGAATACTGGAGTGGGTTGCCATTCACTTCTCCAGAGGAATCTTCCTGACCCAAGGATCGAACCCAGGTCTCCTACATTGAACCAGATGCTTTACCATCTAAGCCATATAGGGCACCCCACCCTTAATAAAATGAATCATTTTACATGGTTGATAACTAGTTTCACTGACTAGTAGAAATACCAAAATATACATCTGTCTTCCAGCTCCCTTCTCTAAGGGTGAATCCATCTCATCCTTTTGATAATCAGCTATCATTGTGACTGAACCAAACTTACCCGGCATGCAGCAAAGCCAGTCTACTGACCCCGGGTTGTGGTGACAGGAAGTCCAGCATTTACTGCAAGGCAATAATAATAATGCTCAAATCCCGAATAGTTTTCCAGGAACCAGTGAGGGTTGTGAGTGGACTGTCTTCTGACTGGTTGGTGGTAAGGTGACAAGGTGGTATATCAGGGGTTAACATCATCAACCCCTTCGTTTCAACCAGTATGAGGTCTCTGTACTTGTGGTAGCAGACAGTTAACTTCTTCCACCTGGTGGGAATTTCAGTCTCTCTTAAACAACTCAAGGATATGGCTCAGGATATTATCTATAGACTTTACGGAGGAACTAAAGATCCCTGACTTTGTTTTTGGCTAAACCATTACTGTTTTGTCTTGCTTGACTGTTGTCCTTTGTTTCTGCATTTTCTCACTTCTCTGATTAAATTTGCTCTTTGGAACCCAGGCCTTGGAGGGTAAACCTTTTCTAGAAATAAGAAGTGGGAGACTCGGGAGGGTACATCCCTGGGAATGCCCTCAGGGTCCTGCTTGGTTCCATCCTGTGACTCTTCTAGGAAACTTTTCCTAACATATACCCTAACCCCTTCACCCCCAAACACACACACACACACACACACACACACACTCTCTCTCTCTCTCTCTCCCCCTCCCATTCTCTTTCTTTCTCACACGTTTTCCACATTGTATAATATTATTATGGTGTGTCTTTATATCTTTCTGTCTGGTTCATAAGCTCCCCGGGAGGCAGGAACCTTATCTGTCAAACACAGGGGTTCAGAATGCAGTACAGATTTATGTCCAGTTGCTTTGCTTTAGAATCCTGCTGTATCTCTTACGAATTACATGATTCTGAACAAGTTACTGTGCCTACCAAAAATTGAGGATATTAATAATAGCTATTTCATAGGGTTGTTGTAGGAATTTGACAAGATTTAAGGTTTTCGGGATAGCACCATGGATTAATTTTTATCATGGTTACTGACATCCCTAATACCTAACCCAGTACCATATACTTGGTAGTGTTAAATGAACACTGAGTAACAGACCCAACCAAGAGCGGCTGTGCTTTTGCTAAGCGTATCAGCAGTAGAAACAGCGTTCGGTTCAGTTCAGTTCAGTTCAGTCTCTCAGTCGTGTCCGACTCTTTGCGACCCCATGAACCGCAGTACACCAGGCCTTCCTGTCCATCACCAACTGCCGGAGTCCACCCAAACCCATGTCCGTTGAGTTGGTGATGCCATCCAACCATCTCACCCCTCTGTCGTCCCCTTCTCCTCCTGCCCTCAATCTTTCTCACCATCAGGGTCTTTTCCAAGGAGTCAGTTCTTCGCATCAGGTGGCCAAAGTATGGGAGTTTCAGCTTCAGCATCAGTCCTTCCAATGAACACCCAGGACTGATCTCCTTTATAATGGACTGGTTGGATCTCCTTGCAGTCCAAGGGACTCTCAAGAGTCTTCTCCAACACCACAGTTCAAAAGCATCAATTCTTCAGTACTCAGATTTCTTTATAGTCCAACTCTGACATCCGTACATGACTTCTGGAAAAACAATAGCCTTGGCTAGATGGACCTTTGTTGACAAAGTAATGTCTCTGCTTTTTAATGTGCTCTCTGGGTTGGTCATATCTTTCCTTCCAAGGAGTAAGCGTCTTTTAATTTCATGGCTGCAGTCACCATCTGCAGTGATTTTGGAGTCCAAAAAAATAAAGTCAGCTACTGTTTCCACTGTTTCCCCATCTATTTGCCATGAATTAAAGTAAAACATAGCACAACCTTAGAGACAAAACTTTCCATGGTTTGCTGCAGTGTTAGTTTAGCTACTCTAGACCCGTACTGTCCAGTTGAAATATAATGCAAGTCACTGTGTAATTTAAAATTTTGTAGTTAGCCACACAAAGATAAAAGGAAACAGATGACTCTGGGAAGCTATGGAATACCCTACCCATATCCTGTGTTTTCACACATCCAAATCATAGAAATTAAACTATGGCTTTCTTTTTCATAAATTGTTTGCTGCTTTTCCTTTGAGATTAAGAATTATCAATGTAATCATGAAATCAAATGTGAGTTTCATATCCTAAAATTATCCAGAGAAAATCCATGGAATCAATTGGAGAACGTTGATCAAAGTGTAAAATATGAAGGGAGAAAAAGATTACTGCCAGATGTATCCAAAAGCTTCAAGACTAAAAGAGAAAAAAAAAAAAGACTAAAAGAGACTCATATATGTTTGAATTTAGGGAACAAACTGTTATTATAGTTTGTTCAGTAACTGTACATGCTGGATGGAATGTTAAAGACTCATTGTTGTTCAGTCACTAAGTAATGTCCAACTCATTGAGACCTCATAGACTCCAGCACTGGAGAGGGCAATGGCACCCCACTCCAGTACTCTTGTCTGGGAAATCCCATGGACGGAGGAGCCTGGTGGGCTACAGTCCGTGGGGTCCCGAGGAGTCGAATACGACTGAGCAACTTTACTTTCATTTTTCACTCTCATGAATTGGAGAAGGAAATGGCAACCCACTCCAGTGTCCTTGCCTGGAGAATCCCAGGGACGGGGGAGCCTGGTGGGCTGCCATCTATGGGGCTGCAGAGTCGGACACGACTGATGCGACTTAGCAGCAGCAGCAGCAGCAGACTGAACACAGCAGGCTTCCCTGTCCTTCACTATGGAGATAGTGCATGGTTTTCTCAAATTCATTAGATGTAATATTTATAATAAATGAAAATAAGAGGACAAAGATAGCTTATGACAAAACCTGTGTATCAACTCCTCATCTTTTCTATAGAATGAGTGAAATAATGTATTGTGCAATTTGCACTCAAGGATAATAAGCAACAATTTGAGAGACCATAAGCTCATTCTCTTCGACCCTTATTTACCTAAATTTGTCTTTATAGTCACATCTTGTGTAATTTAGTAGTCTCACAGATACTGAGCCTATTGTACTGACCTGAACATTGGCTTCAAGAACTTATGCTCCTTAAACATTTCATACTTGTTGAGTTTCTTATTTCTTTAGTAGTAAACCTGAAGCTGGAGAACATGATATATGACCTAAAATAATGAAACTGGTAGCCTAGGGGGTCAATAATACCTTATATGCATGTATTTACATTTTTTGCTTACAAGTAAAATTTACCATGATGTTTGTCTGATACATTTAGTGACCCACAAAATCCTTCTTGTGTTCCGTGACAATCAAAATAAATAATAAGTCCTTCAAGTAAAAGAAAAAAAATTACTGTGACTTTATTTTTTTTTTTTTTTCTAAAAATATGGAACGCTTCACGAATTTGCGTGTCATCCTTGCGCAGGGGCCATGCTAATCTTCTCTGTATCGTTCCAACCTCAGTATATGTGCTGCCGAAGCGAGCACTACTGTGACTTTAATATGAGCTCCATGATTTTGTTTTCTCAGTTTCTGAATTCTCTCTTGGGCATTCTCATCAGTGTGCACAGCTTGTCCTCATCACTCATACCTGGCATTTGGTCTTCCAAGGACCCTTTGCTTCCCTCCCCAGCCCCTAAACTCTCTTGCTTTCAGTTCTCTGCCAGGCTTGCCCCCCCAACCTAAGTGGCCTCTGAGTGTGCCTATGTGTGACCAGAGGTTGACACTGAACTTTCCCAGCTGCCGGCACTCTGTTCAACTGAGGGGCCTAGACTGTGTTTGATGACCAATCACACTAGGAAACGGGCCCCCATCACCAGCGTCTCCCAGCTTCTGGAGAGCATGGAAGTGCTCCAGAGAGGACAGTTGGGATTCACATGGCCAGCATGTGGCAGAAGTGGCCCTATTCCTCTACCTGTTCATGTTGTGAATTTGCCAGTTTGATTCTTTATGAGTTGCTAAGTGTCTTCAATCTCTTCTCAAATTCAGTTCAGTTCAATTGCTCAGTTGTGTCCAACTCTTTGCAATCCCATGAACCGCAGCACGCCAGGCCTCATTGTGCATCACCAATTCCCAGAGTCCACCCAAACCCATGTCCATTGAGTCGGTGATGCCATCCAACCATCTCAACCTCTGTCGTCCCCTTCTCTTCCTGCCCTCAATCTTTCCCAGCATCAGGGTCTTTTCAAAGGAGTCAGCTCTTCACATCAGGTGGCGAAAGTATTGGAGTTTCAGCTTTAGCATCAGTCCTTCCAATGAATATTCAGGACTGATTTCCTTTAGGATGGACTGGTGGGATCTCCTTGCAGTTCAAGGGACTCTCAAGAGTCTTCTTCAACACCACAGTTCAAAAGCATCAATTCTTCGGCGCTCAGCTTTCTTTATAGTCCAACTCTTACATCCATACATGACCACTGGAAAAAACCATAGCCTTGACTAGACGGACCTTTGTTGACAAAGTAATGTCTCTGCTTTTCGATATACTGTTCAGGTTGGTCATAACACTCCTTCCAAGGAGTAAGCTTCTTTTAATTTCATGGCTGCAATCACCATCTGCAGTGATTTTGGAGCCCCAAAAAATAAAGTCTGCCACTGTTTCCAGTTTCCCCATCTATTTGCCATGAATTGATGAGACCAGATGCCATGATCTTAGTTTTCTGAGTGTTGAGCTTTAAGTCAACTTCTTCACTCTCCTCTTTCACTTTCATCAAGAGGCTCTTTAGTTCTTCTTCACTTTCTCAAAGTGAAAAGACTTTAGCTACCAAAGACTAATAGCTACCAGCAAGCCTGCATAAATGCATTTCTTTAAAATGGCATAAAATGAGTTATCCTGCAGCTCATTAGATGAGTTAATAGATGCTTTCTTTGGGACTTGCCTGGTGGTCTAGAGTTAAGAATCCGCCTGCCCATGCAGGCAGTGTGGGTTCCATCCCTGGTCCGGGAAGATCCCACATGCTGAGGGGCAGTCAAGCCCGTGCGCGAACACTACTGAGCCCATGCACAGCAACAGAGACCCAGCACTGCCAAAATAAGATAAAATAGGTGTTTTAGTCAAAGTGATTTATTGGGAGGACTCAATTACTCCATTTTTCTACTCGATTTCCAATTTGCAGAACTAAAATAAAAGAGGGAAGCATGTCTGTGGTATCACCGCCCTCCTCGTCCCCCAGTTATCTCAGTGAGTAAGTGAGGATGGAGAAGCGGGGAAGCCTCCCCACGGACAAAGACAGTCCGCCCAGAGATACACAGCACAACCACTGGGCTGGGCTGAAGGACTGGGGATTTACTTCTGAAGCAAACAGACTTAATCACTTAATTAACAGAGAAATCACTGCTGGGTTTACATTCTTAATATTTCTTTTCTTTTCTTTTCATTAGATTTTTGAAGACTATGAGAAACTGCTTCAGTCTGAGAATTATGTGACTAAGAGACAATCTTTGAAGGTAATGTCAAATTTCTTTAAGTTAGAGTCTCCAGAAGTTGGCATTCTTGTTAGTAAATGACTGGTTTAACAGGGACGAGTAGGAACTTCTCTGGTGGTCCAGTGGTTAGGACTTTGAGCTTCCACTGCAGGAGTCCTGTGTTTGATCTCTGGTCAGGGAACTAAGATCCCTCAAGCCATTCAGCACCACCAAAAAACAAACCAAAAAGTAGTGGGCAAGTAAATACAGCACAATTATTCTCCTTTTTTGTAACTTGAGAAGTATTTTCTGTGTTATGACCATGTGTGTTAGTCACTCAGTCGTGTCCGACTCTTTGTGACCCCCATGTAGCCCACCAGGCTCCTCTGTCCATGGAATTCTCCAACAAGAATACTGGAGTGGGTTGCCATTTCTTTCTCCATGGGATCTTCACTCAGAGATGGAACCTGGATCTCCTGTATTGCAGGTGGATTCTTTACCATCTGAGCCACCAGGGAAGCACATGTTATGACAGGACTTTGTAGCAAAACAAACTAAGTGCCCTGCTTCAAATACTTTTTGGAAGTAACAGTAAAAGTATTAAGTACACGGTAAGCATAGGATGAGGAGTCTGTGCTTGTGTGTGACCAAACAGCATTTGTGATATGAGATTCTGTCTCCGATGAAATGCCTGTAGAAATGCCTGTCCCTCATCAGACAGGGACCCGGCAGAGTAGAGTCACATCCATCCATGAGGGACCTCCCCTTCCTCAGTGAAGAGGTGCCTGGAGGCAGCCATTTTGCCCACATGAGGAGGGACAGCTCCTGAGGGAGTGGGCATTGGCTGGAGCTGCATCTCTGCCCTTCAGATCCTACTCAGAGCTTCAAAAGAACGTTTTTGGCAGATAATAATTTGATGTGTTTTGTCAAGCCATTTATATGATGCTTGAGCTTACTAAATATTATCTTATTATATATTATTACTTTATTTATTATTTCCAAAATATATTATTTTTACCTGTTGACATTATAGAACAATGCACTTGTTTCTAAATATAGGATGCAGTTTTAAGCTAAAGCAATAAATTAAATCTGTCTTGTACCACATATTTGTCAGTTCATTCTGCCCGTGACTATGTCAGCCTTGACCGTGCTCCCCTATACCTGTAGCCTTGCTGCTCCAGCTTTGCCCGTTGAGGGGGAGGTCAGTGGACTATTTCCAGCCAGTCATTCAGTTTCGCCTTGTGGAGAAACCCATACAGCGTGATCCACGTTGAAAAAAAATACCACGGGTGCGCTGCTCTCTGTCCTGGAGGTAAAGTAATGAGACAAAACTCCAGGTAAAGGCCATCTATGCTGTGTTCTCCCGTGTTCAGAAAGCTTGTTAAAGGCAGTTGAAGGGGCTTCCCTGGCAGGTCCAGTGGTTAAGAATCCAGCTTGCAGTTCAGGGGATGTGGGTTCGATCCCTGGTCAGGGAACTAAGATCCCACATGCCGTGGAGCAACTGAGCCCACACACCCCAAGTACAGGGCCCACACTCCATACCTAGACTCACTGTGCCACAGCGAAAGGTCTGGCGTGACATAACTAAGACCCTATGCAGCAAATACATTAATTAATTAAAAATAGTTTTAAAAAAGAAGCAGTCAAAGATGAGGGTACATCCTGTTGGGACAGCCATGTACTCAAAGAAAACTCTGTGTTACAGAGGTAGAGGACTTTGGAAAACAGGAAACAGAGGTGACAATGCTCTAAAGGGCCAAAGTATAGCTAATCGCTCATGAATTTTCCAAGTCCTTCCTCTTTTCAGTGGGAATCTGTCAGATACTGGACCAAAGTAGAGAGGCTGATGTGAACTAAGATGATTGAACAAATTTGGATCAAGAAAGCTGGGGTCATGGGCTTAGAGTTGATCCTCATACTGTTTTCCACAGTGATGAGAATTTGCAGCAGATTTTTCTGAGACTGACAGTCTCTAGGGCCTTAGGCAAAATTACAAAGCTGACATTTTTTTTACCCAGATATCTGCCTTCTTGGACTTCTTCCTGCTTTTCTTTCCCACTGTCTTGTCATTCCATCCTACGCATGTGCCCTCATTCCCTTCTCAGGATGTTTTCAACCCCCCCGGTCCTATTCCCTTGTTAAGATTTGTAAAATGGTTAGAGCAGAATCCATCACATGGTAAGGACTGGATATATTTGCTAAAGAAAATTGAAGTAAATTTCATTAATAAATATTCTTCATCATTGTCCCCAGAGTTCAGTATCTGGAAGGCACTGATCTATTCTAAATAAATAATTGGGACTAGGGTATGAGTTAGAGGGCTTCCCAGGTGGCTCAGTGGTAAAGACTCTGCCTGCCACAGCAGGATATGCATGAACAAAGCTAATGGAGGTGATGGAATTTCAGTTGAGCTGTTTCAAACTCCTAAAAGATGATGCTGTGAAAGTGCTGCACTCAGTTCAGTTCAGTCGCTCAGTCCTGTCCAACTCTTTGCGACCCTGTGAACTGCAGCACGCCAGGCCACCCTGTCCATCACCAACTCCTGGAGTCCACCCAAACCCATGTCCATTGAGTCGGTGATGCCATCCAACCATCTCATCCTCTGTCGTCCCCTTCTCTTCCTGCCCTCAATCTTTCCCAGCATCAGGGTCTTTTCAAATGAATCAGTACTTCCCATCAGGTGGCCAAAGTATTGGAGTTTCAGCTTCAGCATTAGTCCTTCCAATGAATATTCAGGACTGATCCGCTTTAGGGATGGACTGGTTGGATCTCCTTGCAGTCCAAGGGACTCTGAAGAGTCTTCTCCAACACCACAGTTCAAAAGCATCAATTCTTCGGTGCTCAGCTTTCTTTATAGTCCAACCATATCCATACATGACCATATGCCAGCAAATTTGGAAAACTCAGCATTGGCCACAGGACTGGAAAAGGTCAGTTTTCATTTCAATTCCAAAGAAGGGCAATGCCAAAGAATGCTGAAACTACCGCACAATTGCACTCGTCTCACAAGCTAGTAAAGTAATGCTCAAAATTCTCCAAGCCAGGCTTCAACAGTATGTGAACCATGAACTTCCAGGTGTTCAAGCCAGATTTAGAAAAGGCAGAGGAATCAGAGACCAAATTGCCAATATCCGTTAGATCATTGAAAAAGCAAGAGAGTTCCAGAAAAACATCTACTTCTGCTTTATTGACTATGCCAAAGCCTTTGACTGTGTGGATTACAACAAACTGTGGAAAATTCTTAAAGAGATGGGAATACCAGACCACTTACCTCCCTTCTGAGAAATCTGTATGCAGGTCAAGAAGCAACAGTTAGAACTGGAAATGTCACAACAGACTGGTTCCAAATAGGGAAAGGAGTGTGTCAAGGCTGTATATTGTCACCCTGCTTATGGAGAGTACATCATGCAAAATGCCGGGCTGGATGAAGCACAAGTTGGAATCAAGATTGCTGGGAGAAATATCAGTAACCTCAGATGTACAGATGACACCACTCTTATGGCAGAAAGCAAAGAACTAAAGAGCCTCTTGATGAAAGTGAAAGAGGAGAGTGAAAAAGTAGGCTTAAAACTCAGCATTCAGAAAGCTAAGATCATGGCATCCAGTCCCATCACTTCATGGCAAATAGATGGGGAAACAATGGAAACAGTGAGAGACTTTATTTTTGGAGGGGCTCCAAAATCATTGCAGATGAAATTGAAAGAAGCATACTCCTTGGGAGAAAGGCTATGACCAACCTAGACAAGATAATAAAAAGCAGAGACATTACTTTGCCAACAAAGGTCCATCGAGTCAGAGCTATGGTTTTTCCAGTAGTCGTGTATGGATGTGAGAGTTGGACTATAAAGAAAGCTGAGTGCCAAAGAATTTATGCTTTTGAACTGTGGTGTTGAAGAAGACTCTTGAGAGCCCTTTGGACTGCAAGGAGATCAAACCAGTCCATCCTAAAGGAAATCAGTCCTGAATATTCACTGGAAGAACTGATGCTGAAGCTGAAACTCCCATACTTTGGCCACCTGATGCGAAGAACTGACTCCTTGGGAAAGACCCTGATGCTGGAAAAGATTAAAGGCAGGAGGAGAAGGGGATGATGGAGGATGAGATGGTTGGGTAGTGTCACCAACTCAACGGACGTAAGTTTGAGCTAGCTTCGGGAGTTGGTGAGGGACCCGGAGGCCTGGTGTGCTGCAGTCCATGAGGATGCAGAGCCGGACATGACTGAGGGACTGAACTGAACTGGGTTTGATCCCTGGGTCAGTAAGATCCCCTGGAGAAGGAAATGGCACCCCACTCCAGTGTTCTTGCCCGGGAAATCCCATGGACAGAGGAGCTTGGTGGGCTATACTCCGTGGGGCCGCAAAGAGCTGGACACAACTGAGTGACTGATCATACACACGTGCGTGTATGAGTTAGACTTTTTCCTACCAGGATGCATTGCTTTTAAAAATCCAAGCCTCTTCACCCAGTAGATGTATGATTAGTACAACCCGTAATACACATTTGGTGGGTAGCAAAGATGAGAAAGACACATTTCTCACCACCCAGCTCTCCACCATCCAGCTTCTCTTCCTCTTTTTACATGGTTCTGCAGCTGGAGATGTAGCACTGTTCCCAGTGACCCTGGCAAAGAGAATCTGACTTTGTACAGTGTCTGGTATGGAAAGTCTCCTTTAAACTCTCCCCTTTTCGGGACTTCCCTTGCTGTCGAGTGGCTAAGACTTTGCCTTGCAATGCAGGTGGTGCAGGTTTGATCCCTGGGTCAGAGAACTAGTTCCCACACGCTGCAACTAAATATCCTGCATGCTGCACGAAAAGACCTGGCACAACAAACAAATGCATTAAAAAAAAAAAAGCTCTTCCCTTTCAAACTGACTGTTACCTACTTATTTACAGTTGCCCTGGCCCACTCATAAGGCCTCTTTCTTGTTCATTATTAGTCTACCCACACATACTACATGAGCCACTATTCCTGCCTAAAATCATTTACAGTTGACTTTCTCACAAATATTTGACTTACAACGTGGTAAAACCGAGCGCTGGTTAGACATTAAAAAGCACTAGTAAAATGCAGATAAGGCATATCAAGAATGCAAAAATTGTTCAAACCATTATTGAAGATGTCCTTTTTGAATGCTAGATACTAGGCAGAGGTATTGCTTAGATGGTCTTGTATCACTCCATCACGGAGTGAGCTCCTTAAATATTGTTTGCTCTTTTCTTCAACCAAAGAGCATGTTTCTGGGGAATTCCCCCATGCGCTGGTGGGTTTTCCTTTGGGAAATTAGATCTGTGGTAGCAGGTGTCCTGTTTTGATGTAACAATGTTTATATCTCTGGATTCTGTATTATTTTGCACATAGATGTTTTATAATTTTAGAAAACAAGAGAGGTTAGATTATTGTAAGAGTGTATTTATTCACAGTACTCTGTAACTAATAGACTGAAAACTAGGCTATTTTCTGATTCCAAAGTATTTGCTACCTGCTACTTATTGTTAATCATATTCTAAATTTTTTGACCTATCTTGTGGTGCTTAGATTCCTGGTGTCAATAAGAAGTAATTAACAGAGAAATTCCTTTCACTCATGTGACACAACTTAGGAATTTATTTCTTCTTCAGAAGCCTGGTATTTAATTACTAGCAGGAAAGATTATAATTCAAAAGAAGCTTGGTGGAATTTTGGATTTGGGGATGGTTCTGGTCAATTTCATTAAAATATAAAGTTATTTTTTTTAAAGCTTTCATTATTTCTGCATATGGTACTTGGTTTCACTGTGTGCTATTAAGCCTGTAACATGAAATTTAAAGAAGCAGAAATATGAATTTTTTGTCACTTACTTAGTACAGTATTTCTTTATAATGCTTTCTATTATTATGAAAGGCCACACTTTTTTATTGTCAGTATAAATGAATAGACTAATATCTAATGACTAAAAGAGTCAGTGTTTTTGGCCAAGTGGTTTAACACAATTGCTTGCTTCTGAAAAGTAGTGAAATTATATAAGGAGGATAGATTGATAGAATTTATATGTAGGCATCCCCATGTAATAAAAATCCAAGTGGCTTTATCTGAACTTCACTCATAAATGTCACTGCAATAAGTATTTATTGAATGTGTGTGTGCACAAATTTTAAATATTTTAAATGAAATTTCTCTGTGGTCAAAAGACCTTTTGATATGTGTAGGAGTATATGATATATGTGTATATATTATACATATTATATTTAAGTAAATATGTATCTACATAGAATCTATAGTTACATAGAAGCTATATATACATGTATGTGTATGTGTGTGAGTGTGTGTATTCTCAATGGCTTCAGTTGTGTCTGACTCTCTGTGACCCCATAGACTGTGGCCCGCCAGGCTCCTCTGTCCATGGAATTCTCCAGCAAGAATACTAGAGTGGGTTGCCATTCCCTCTGCAGAGGATCTTCCCAACCCAGGGATGGAACCTGTATCTCCTGCACTGCAGGCAGATTCTTCACCACTGAGACACCAGGGAAGTCCATGTGTGTGGGTATATATGCAGATAAATATATATGTATGCATATCTGTATATATATCTTTAGAAGCTTCTTGTCAGTTTAACAACCTAGAATAATTTTTTGAGAGTCCTGGAGCCGTCCCCCTGGAATGTGAACATCTAGGAAGATAGCACTCCTGCCTCTCCATCACAGGAGAATTTAACCTTGGGCCTGCTCTCCAAGCTGTAACCATTTGCTTGTCAGAGCGATAAGAAAAGATTTATTATCCTCTTCATTAGTTGGATAAAAGCAGCTAGGTAAAACAAATGGCTGCTTCCATGGCCGGGTGAATTCAGAGTGGGCTATGAAAGTGTGCTGTCAAGTCCTCTTATAGGGGAAAGAAAAGAAAGTGAAGTCACTCAATCGTGTCTGACTCTTTGTGACCCCTTGGATGCTATGTAGCCTGCCAGGCTCCTCTGTCCATGGGATTTTCCAGGCAAGAATACTGGAGTGGGTTGCCATTTCCTTCTCCAGGGGAATCTTCCCAACCCAGGGATTGAACTCAGGTCTCCTGAATTGCAGGCAGACTCTTTACTGTCTGAGCTACCAGGGGAGGTCTCTTATAGGGGAGTGACCAGTTATCTTTCATCTTGAGACTATAAGTATGTGCTGGATTATAACTGTTTGCCTGTATAAATGAGGCAGGATTGTATGCCTTTGTAATATCTTCTGTGTAGAGTACCTATAGCGTCATGCTCTGGATACACGTATTCAGTAATAAAACTGCTGCCTTTCTTTTCTACACTTTGTGGAGAGGATTCTGTGTTGTTTGGACTTTATTTGCCCCACAGTATCCACACACCTCACACAGGTTGTCAATGCTACTGACGTGAGCAGGATTTGACACATGCCCTTGTGAAGCTTGTATTCTAAAAAAGTTTACCAGTAACTCTGTTCTGCAAAGCAGAATAAGTACAACTAGGAAAAAGGAAAGAGCCCAAAGGCAGGAGAGGAGACTCAGCTGAGGAGAAAAGTTAAGGTTGAGCTATAGAAACAGAAGGTAGAATGTTGGTTATAGGGTGAGGGGCAGGGGGATGGGAGTTGTGGGTCAGAGCTTCTGGTTATAAGATGAATGAATTCTGAAGATCTAATGTACAGCATGATGGCTATAGTTATTAATGCTGTATTGTAGGACTTCCCTGATGGTCCAGTGGTCAGGACCCCAAGTTTTCAATGCAAGGGGTGCAGGCTCCATCCCTAGCAAGGAACTGTGATCTCACAAGCTACACTCTGCAGCCAAAAAAAAAAAAATTCATAGTAATATTGTAGTGTGTGCTTGAAAGTTGCCGAGAGTAGATCTTAACTAGTCTCACCACAAAAAGAGGAAAAGGTAACTACACAAGGTGATGGATGTGTTAATTAAATTGATTGTGGTAAATATTTCACAGTATGTACTCGTATCAAGTCTTCATGATGTACACTTTAAATGTATACAGTTTTGTCAGTTACACCTCGCTAAAGCTGGGGGGAAATTGGAGCAAGGGGAGTGAAGCCACAGAAGCAGAAGAATAAGAAAAAATAAGTGAGGTAGTGGAGGGAGGCATGGAGTAGCAATGAGTCCAGTCACAGTGGGTTTTGTTTTGGGTTTAAAAAAAAATATTTTTATTTGTTTATTTGGCTGCACTGAGTCTTGGTTTTGCTGCCACTATGGTGAAAATAAAAGTTCAGCTTTTTCCTGCCAGAGGGTCTTCAACTATTCTCGCTTTTGGCATTTTTATTTTGCTTTGAAGTGTCTTAGTCTGTTTGTGCTGCTGTAACAAAAATACCGTAGACTGGGTGGCTTAAAGGACACACATTTATTTCTCACAGTGTGGATGCTAGGAAGTCTGAGATCAAGGGGCCAGCAGCAGGAAAGCTCCCTGGGGTCTCTTGTGGAGGAGCACCAAACCCACGCGTGGGTCCTGTTGACCTGCCAAGGCCCCACCTCTAATACCACTGCACTGGGGATTATGATTTCAACATACAGATTTACAGGGACAAAAACCTGCAGTTCACAACATGGAGCAATGCTGCACTTTAGGAATTATTGTCCCCAGAAAATGTTCTGTTTTACTTTTTGATAAAAACTTGCTGTACCTATTAAATTTCATATGGACTCAGGGCCAATGAATTTTTTTTTTTTCTGGCTCTGTATCAGGTTTTGTCATAAAATTTAGGGAGAAGGTAAGAGTCACTTAATATAGTCTGTTTTTCCAGTAAACTACCAAAGTGTATTTATTCAGATAAGGGAAGTATCATTGTTGGGTCAGTTTTATTATTCTTATCCTATCTCAGTGCCTAAGGAGCAATAAATACATTCGTGAGAATCACATTAAAGCAAGGGACAAAAATTATAAATTAATTTCTGGCTAACTCACGATGAGAGCTGCAGAGAGAGCTTTGTTTTGTCTGCACTGGGTCTTTGTTGCTGCGTGAGCTTTCCCTAGTTGTGGTGAGCGGGGGCTGCTCTCTAGTTGCGGTAGGTGGCCTTCTCAATGCGGTGGCTTCTCTTGTTGCAGAGCACAGGCTCTAAGCTGTGAGGACATAGTTACCCCGGCACACGTGGGATCTTCCTGCACCAAGGATGGACTCCGTGTCCCCTGCTTTGCAAGGTGGATCCTTAACCACTGGACCACCAGGGAAGCCTGAAAGAGCTTTTTTTTTAAGCTGCAACAATGACTGGCATTAAAAAAAAAAAAAAAAAAAGACTCAAATGCATTAAGCACTGACTTTAGTAAGACTGTATGAAAAGTTTAAAAATAACAAGGATAACTACAGCTTCCATGCCTGTGCTTTAAGATGCACTTAAGGACTCTGATTTTTTTTTTTTTTCATGTCAACATTCATAACTTACATTTTGTTTTCTGGTGAGAAAGGAGTGGGATATATTTTGAATAAGAGGACTCTCAGATTCTACTTTGATTTTGTGATTTTCTGTAGCTGCTAGGTGAACTGATCCTGGACCGGCACAACTTTGCCATCATGACCAAGTACATCAGCAAGCCAGAGAACCTCAAACTGACGATGAACCTCCTCCGGGATAAAAGCCCCAACATCCAGTTTGAAGCCTTTCACGTCTTTAAGGTAAACAGCACCCTGCAGAAATAATGTGGGCATTCCCTTTCCAGTTTCAAATGGTGAAATCCCTATTTTGGACCTTCCATTTGACTCGAGAGAACATGAACTAGGCAGTCTCTCGGTTTTGCATGAGTTAGTTGAAATTCTAGAGTTATTTGAATGGATGCCCATTTATTTCAAAAAGATTTGCTGATGAATCTATATCTCGAAATATTTGCATCTTTTTCAGTAAGAAAATAGGTGGATACTGTTTCCCAGTAGTTACTAAGATAATCAGTGATTGAGCTAAAACCCAAACCCTGAGTGTCAGAATTTGAAAGTTTCACTTCTGCCTTAAATGTTCCTTTGAACTTTAAATGAAACTGAAAGAAACACAGTGTACTAACTCTTATTCCTTGCTTAGAAATATTTTAATGCATTTTGAAAGAAAACTAAAAAAAAAAAAAAAACTAGTCTATATAATACCTGCTTTTTCGAATATTTTTTCTGTGATGTAAGAGTAATAAAATCATCTCCTAGAAACTTGAAGCAGTAGATTTGTTTAAAAGTAGAGTAGGGGCTTCCCTGGTGGTCCAGTGGGTCAGAATCCACCTGCCAATGCAGGGGACGTGGGTTTGATCCCAGGTCGGGAAGATCTCACATGCCGTGGAGCAGCTAAGCCTGTGCGCCAGAACTGCTGAAGCCAGGACGGCCTAGAGTTCGTGCTCCACAAGAGGAGAAGCCACTGCAATGTGTTTGAGAAGTCCGAGTACAGCAATAGAGAGTAGCCCCAGCTCGCTGCAACTTGCAAACGCCTGTGCGCCGCAATGAAGACACAGCACACCCCAAAATAAATAAAGAAATCTTTTTAAAAGAGTGAAAAGAAAGTGACGTCCCTCAGTCATGTCCAACTCTTTGTGACCCCATGCACTGTAGCCTACCAAGCTCCTCCATCCATGGGATTTTCCAGGCGAGAGTACTGGAGTGGGGTGCCATTTCCTTCTCCAGAGGATCTTCCCGACCCAGGGATCGAACCTGGCTCTCCTGCATTGTAGGCAGACGCTTTACCATCTGAGCCACCAGGGAAGTCAAATCTTTTTTTTTCTTTAAAGTAGGGTAGGTGAGAGAAATCTAATCTATAATCCACTAACCCTGACTTAACTCTTGTAAAGATTTTAGTAAATTTTATTTTCCTGTGCACATATGTAAAGGTTTTTTTCTGCAGCCGAATTCACATTGTACACAGTATTGATACACTAATTTTATCACTTAATGCTATACCATATGTGAACACTAATTCATTGTTGTTATATATAGCTTTTTAAAAGAGTCAATAGTTTTATTGGTATCATAGTTTTTCACTGAGTATATTTACTCTAGTTTACTTAAATATCCCCATGTTGTTTATAGTTAGGCTGTTTTCAATTTGTAGCTACAATGAGCATTTTATGTATCAAGCTAATTTGTTTCCATTCTTAGGATTATTTTCTTAGGATCAGTATCTAGAATAGAATTAAGGGTTGAGAGAGTTCCAACCTCTTTTTTTTTTTTAATCTTTGTAAGGTATATTCTGTGATTGAATTTATAAGTCAGAGACACAGCAGTTTTTAATGTATGTAATTGTTGCTTTGAAAGGTAAAAAAAAAAATTTAGTCCATCTTTCAGGCCACCAGATCTTTATTGTGCAAAAAACCACTAGAGCCATTCAAATCCCATATTAATTTATAAATTCTACTTAATTGCATTCAGAATCCTAGCAGTGCCTTTTCTGGAACTTGACTAGCTGATTCTAAAATTTGTATGATAGAGCAATGGCCTGGGATTATCTGTGACAATTTTCAAAGAAAACAAGGTAGAGAAATCCACCCTACTATATATTAAGATTTCCTCTGGATTTATCATAAATGGAAATAATACTGTATTGGTATGGAGATAGATAAAGAGAGCAACAAAACAGAGTAAGGCCCAGAAGTGAGCCTGTGCAAATGTGAAAATTTGATGTTTGGTAGTGGAGAAATTATAAATCAGTAAAGAAAGGGTTACTGTTAATAAATGTTTCTCAGTTCAGTTCTGTCCCTCAGTCATGTCTGACTCTTGCGACCCCATGGGCTGCAGCACGCCAGGCTTCCCTGTCCATCACCAACTCCTAGAACTTACTCAAACTCATGTCCATTGAGTTGGTGATGCAATCCAACCATCTCATACTCTGTCGTCCCCTTCTCCTGCCTTCAATCTTTCTCAGCTTCAGGGTTTTTTCAAATGAATCAGTTCTTCGCATCAGGTGGCCGAAGTATTGGAGTTTCAGCTTCAGCATCAGTCCTTCCAATGAATATTCAGGACTGATTTCCTTTATGATTGACTGGGTTGATCTTTTTTCGGTCCAAGGGACTCTGAAGAGTCTTCTCCAACACCAAGTTCAAAAGCATTAATTCTTCTGTGCTCAGCTTTCTTTATGGTCCAACTCTCACATCCATACATGACTACTGGAAAAGCCGTAGCTTTGACTAGATGGACCTTTGTTGGCAAAGTAATGTCTCTGCTTTTTAGTATGCTGTCTAGGTTGGTCATAGCTTTTCTTCCAAGGAAAAAGTGTCTTTTAATTTCATGGCTGCAGCCACCATCTGCAGTGATTTTGGAGCCCCCCAAAATAAAGTCTGTCACTGTTTCCATTGTTTCCCCATCTATTTGCCATGAAGTGATGGGACCAGATGCCATGATCTTCGTTTTCTGAATGTTGAGTTTTAAGCCAACTTTTTCACTCTCCTCTTTCACTTTCATCAAGAGACTCTTTAGTTCTTCTTTGCTTTCTGCCATAAGGGTGGTGTCATCTGCAACTTGTGCTTCATCCAGCCCAGCATTTCCCATGATGTACTCTGCCTATAAGTTAAATAGGCAGGGTGACAATATATAGCCTTGACGTACTCCTTTCCCTATTTGGAACCAGTCTGTTGTTCCATGTCCAGTTCTAACTGTTGCTTCCTGACCTGCATACAGATTTCTTAGGAGGCAGGTCAGGTGGTCTGGTATTCCCATCTGTTTAAGAATCTTCCACAGTTTGTTGTGATCCACACAGTCAAAGTCTTTGGTGTAGTCAATAAAGCAGAAGTAGATGTTTTTCTGGAACTCTCTTGCTTTTTTGATGATCCAACAGATGTTGGCAATTTGGTCTCTGGTTCCTCTGCCTTTTCTAAATCTGACTTGAACATCTGGAAGTTCACGGTTCACATACTGTTGAAGCCTGGCTTGGAGAATTGAGCGTTACTTTACTAGCGTGTGAGATGAGTACAACTGTGCTATAGTTTGAGCATTCTTTGGCATTGCCTTTCTTTGGGATTGGAATGAAAACTAAACTTTTCCAGTCCTGTGGCCACTGCTGAGTTTTCCAAATTTGCTGGCACATTGAGTGCAGCACTTTAACAGCATCATCTTTTAGGATTTGAAACAGCTCAACTGGAATTCCATCATGTCCACTAGCTTTGTTCATAGTGATGCTTCCTAAGGCCCACTTGGCTTCACATTCCAGGATGTCTGGCTCTTAGGCAACTGATCACACTATTGTGGTTATCTGGGTCATGAAGATCTTTTTTGTGTAGTTCTTCTGTGTATGGTTTTAGGATAAGGGATTATTAATATAGAAAACTCCCATCCACTATTTTCTGAAATAAATTACCAGTAGAGATCTACACTTGAAAAGCATCACATCTTTTAACTTTTAAAAGAGAAAATAAACTTTTTATGATGCTGGGGAAGGAAGAATTTTTAAAAAGAGTTTGATATCACAAAGCATAAAAGGAAATAATGTTTGAAATGTAAATTTGACACCTATTTGAAAAGACATCATAAACAAAGTGAGAGAACAGGACAGAATGTGACACATAGAGTTGACAAATCGTTTAGAAAAAGGCAAACAATTAAATAGAAAAATGGGCAAAGGATGCAAGTTGGTGACTTACAAATGAGGAAACCTGTTTTTGTTGTTTGTTGTTTAGTCACTCAGTTGTGTTCGACACTGTGACCCCATGGGCTACAGCCCACCAGGCTCCTCTGTTCATGGGATTTCCCAGGCAAGAATACTGGAGTGGGTTGCCCTTTCCTTCTCCAGGGGAAACCTGATTGGCCAACAAATAAGTAAAGATGCTCATCGCAGTGGCAATCATGGAAATGGCCATTAAAATATCAATGAGATGTCACATAACATTTTTAATATTGCCAAAAATGTTTAGGTCTGACAATATCAAATTGTGGTAAGGTTAGGGGGCAGTTGGTTTTTACACTGTCAATTAGTACTAATACAAGCACTTGGGAGAGCAGTTTAGCAAAATAAAATACTGAAAGTGTCCGTACTCTTCATTCCTAAATCTCATTTCCTGGGACATCTTGCTCACTGGCATAAGGAATTATGTACCAAAATGTTTATTGCACATTTTTAGCATGTTGCAAAATGAAAAAAATAAAAGGGTATCTGCAGAAATCTAGGACAATGAATTATGATATATTCATAGAATAGCATATAGTAATGGGTTAAAATTAATAGAGTTATATGGGATCAATATAGGCAAATCTCAGAAACATTGAGTGGGATTAAGCAAATATTAAAAGGATTTTATTTATTTAAAGTTTAAAAACATGAAAAACTATACTATGTATAGATTCATATGTATGTAGTTAGGGTCTAAAAACCTGCATGGAAATGATAAATACCAAATTCAGGATAGCAGTCACCTCACAGGAGGAAGAATGACATCAGGAAAGAGAATAACATCAACAAGTGTCTAATGGTCTTTAATTTTATCTGTAATGTATTTTATTCAGATTCTGAAGGCACATGTGGCAAAAATGATAGAGCTGATGGTGGGAACTTGAAATCTGCAGTGTTACTACTGTGCTCGTCTCTGTTTATATTATTTCATAAGGAAGAAGCACAAAGTGGGTGGAATAAAAATAGGCTCTTGTAGGACAGGAAAGTGCCTGCACAGTGTAAAATGACAGACCCTCTTAAGATCCTTCCTTTTTGACTGAGGAAATTACAGAAGGCTTGCCATTGTTTTGTCATTCCAGCTCCCACAGAGTTTTACTATGCCATCCTAGATGAAAACATGCTTCATATAATTTTGTTCCAAAATGTAGTATTATAGAAGTATTCAGTGGGTGGCAAAATAGAAATAACCTACTTCCATCCTCTGAGGTCAGAATTTGGATCGTCTCAGTATTGGACAGAGTAGGTATGTTTCAAAATAGCTGGCCCCTTGTTTACTTGCATGTGTATAAACTGGATGTACCCTGGGCCCTGACTTTGTTCCTTCCACTGAAGTGCCCACTGAATTGTTTACTTGCCAAAAATAATATTTTGTTATTTAGAAAAATAAAGTTATTTTTCACAGTTTTTTTTTTCAGTTTTTTCACAGTTCTTCATTAATAGTCTCATTCCCCAAATACCTTCCATAAGATACAGCAAATGTGGTCTAAAAATGTCTTCACCAGATTATTAATGGCCAGTCTTCATTAGCTTGCTTGAATCGTTCAAGGACTTGAATGAGATGCCTCTGCTATTGACAGACAAGATTGTGTGATGGGAAAGGACTGGCCGGAACTCAGGAGACCTGGGTGTTTGTTGTGGCTCAATTGCCATCAGTAACTTTGGGCAAATCCATTCGGATCTGTTTCTTCACTTGCAAAATGTTAAATTAAAAAAGTTAAAGTTAGGGACTTGCCTGGTGGTCCAGTGGCTGAGACTGCATGCTCCAAGTGCCCTGGGCCCGGGTTCGATCCCTGGTCAGGGAACTAGATCCCATATGCTTCAACTAAGAGTTCACATGCCACAACTAAAGAACTAAAGGTCCCGCATGCCACAGCAAAGATCAAAGATACCACAAAGACCCAGCACAGCCAATTAATGAAAAAAAATTATGTTTGAAAGTTACAGTTAGATTAAAATGAAAAAAATCTGGACAAGGTGGAAGGGAGGCTCAAGAGGGTGTGGATGGATGGGTGTATTTATACACAGAGCTGATTCATCATACTGTGCAGTAGAAATAACAAAACATTGTAAAGCAATTATACTCCAAGAAAAAATAAATAAATGAACATGCAGGATTTTTTTTTTTAATGTAATTCCAGGATACTAGGTTCAGGAGACCTTTGTCTCTATGAGCCTCCCTCTTCCAGAGATGCGCCCAATGTGAATTTAGGAATCCACCATGAGCTGGTATCTCTTTCCTTTCCCTGTTAGCCTCCTTGATGGCAGAGGACCAGACTGCCACTTTCTACTAAGCCATGTAGAGGATGGGGGTGGTCAGTGCCTTTTAGCTCACCACTCTGAGAGCTGCTGGAACTTGAGCATATGTGGTGTGTGAGTGAGAAGTCGCTTCAGCCGTGTCCGACTCTTTGCGATGCTATGGACTGTAGTCCCAGGCTCCTCTGTCCATGGGATTCTCTGGGCAAGAATACAGGTGTGAGTTGCCATGCCCTCCTCCAGGGGATCTTGTGGACCCAGGGATTGAACCCCTGTCTCCTGCTTTCCTGCCTTGGCAGGTGGGTTCCTTACCACTAGCACCACCCGGGAAGCCCAGTTTTGTCTCAGTTATTACATTCAGCCATATGCACAGAAAAAAATGGGCTTCCCGGGTGGCTCTGCAGTAGAGAATCTGCCTGTCAGTACAGGGGACATGGGTTCGATCCCTGGGTTGGGGACATACTCTGGAGGAATAAGTGGCAACCCACTCCAGTATTCTTGCTTGGAAAATCCCATGGACAGAAGAGCCTGGTGGGCTACAGTCCATGGAGTCGCAGAGTTGGACATGACTGAGCAACTGAGCACGCAGCAAGCACTAGTCTGGTTGCAGTCTTCATTTGTGTTTCCTAGTGACCTAATGATGTCGAACTTTTTTTCACATGCATATTGATAATTTATATATTATCTTTGGGGAAATGTCCACTCAAGTCCTTTGCCCCTTTTTAAAAAGGGTTGTGTGTATTTTTGTTGTTGCATTGGAAGAATTCTTTATATAGTCTGGATAATAGACACTGGTCATATATACGATTTGTAAATATTTTCTAACATTCTTTGTGTTGTCTTTTCACTCTCTTGATAGTATCCTTTGATGCACAAATGTTTTAAATTTTGATGAAGTTCGCTTTACCCATTTTTTTCTTTTCTTGCTCATGCTTTTGATGTAGCCATGAAACCACTGTTAAATCCAAGGTCATGAAGATGTACCCATATATTATCCTCTAAAAGTTTTATTAGCTCTTATATTTAGGTCTTTGATCAATTTTGAGTTAATTTCTGTTTATGGTGTGAAATAAGGGTCCAACTTAATTTTTTTTTTGGTTTAATTTTTTTTTTTTTTTGCATGTGGATTTTCAGCTGTTGAGTGTTTGCTTTTTTAAAATTATTATGAAAAGGTATTGGAGTTTGTCAAATACTTTTTCTGCATGAGTTAAAATGATCTTATGGTTTTCTTTCAATGTACTCATGTGTCATATTGACTTCCTAGAGCTGCTTTAACGAAGTACCATAGGCTAAGTGTTCTAAAACAACAGAAAGTCATTGTCTCTGCATTCTGTCAACTGAAAGTCCAAAATCAAGGTGTCAGCAAGCTTGTTTCCTTTTGGAGCTTTCAGGGAAAATCTGTGCCTCTCTCCTAGCTTCTGGTGGTTGCCAACAGTCCTTGGCACTCCTTGCCTTATAGATGCATAACCCCAGTCTCTGTCTCCATCTTTTTTGCTTTTCTTTTTAATTGAAGTTTATTCATTGTGTCTGAAGTAAAACTGATTTTGCAGCATTCCTGTCTGTCTCCATCTTCACATGGCATTTTCCTCTGCATATGTCTGTGTGTTTCTGTGTCCAAAATTTCCTCTTCCTTTAAGGATACTGGTATTAATAGTGGGATTCAGGCCCAGCCTAGCCCAGTATGAACTCTCTTAATTTGATTACATCTCTGCTTCCAAATAAGGTCATATTCACAGGTACCAAGGGTTAGGGCTTGAACATTCATCTTTTCAGAGGATGCAGTTCAGTCCAGTACATGTGGTGTACTACATTGATTGATTTCATTATGTTGAGCCATGCTTGTATTTCTGGGATAAATCCCACTTGGTCATAGTGTGTAATCCTTTTAATATTATTCTGGACTTCATTTGCTTGTCTTTTGTTGAGGATTTTTGTATCTTCATTCATAAAGGATATTGGTCTGTAGTTTTCTTGTGATAGTCTTGTCTGGCTTTGGTAACAGGGTAATGCTAACCTCATATAACGAGTTAGGAATTATTCCCTTTTCTTTTATTTTCTGGAAGAATTTGAAGTAGATTGGTGTCGACTTTTCTTTCAAAATGTGTAGAATTTACTGTGAAATCATATGGTTCTGTCTGGACTTTTGTTGAGAGGTTTTTGGTTCCTGATTCAACCTCCTTATAGAAATAAAAGATCATAAGAGAATACTACAAATAATTGTACATCAATAAATTAGGTAACCTAGATGAAATGGACAAATTCCAAGGAACATACAATCCACTAAAGAAGAAAGAGAAAATGTGATTCATGGACTCTCATGTCACTCACACCATGATTTTCTTCCAAAAGGGAGTAAAATCTCGGGCTTTCTGTGTTTAATAACTCAAGTAACAGATGAGACCCAGGCGGGACCCATGTTTTCCAGGTGTGCATTCCTTGTCCTAGGCGTTTGTTTCTCGTGTTTCAGGTGTTTGTGGCCAGTCCTCACAAAACACAGCCTATTGTGGAGATTCTTCTGAAAAACCAACCCAAACTCATCGAGTTTCTGAGCAACTTCCAAAAAGAAAGAACCGATGATGAGCAGTTCACTGATGAGAAGAACTACCTGATTAAACAGATTCGTGACTTGAAGAAAGTGGCCCCTTGAAGTCCCACCGAGTTTCCTGCCACCGTCACCATCTCATTTATTCAGTTCGTATGAGAAGTGTCATTTCAAAAAGTAGCCATTCCTGGGAAGGCTGTTTTTTCTCAATCTGTCATTCAGGGTAGATGGAATATAATCTTTTGAATGAAAAAAAAATTAATTTAGAATAATATATTCATTCTAACCTGTGATTATTTATATGAAATCAGAGCCATTGTATTGGAAAGTTGATAAAAGCAACTTTAACCTTTCTTAATGAAAGGCAGCAAGGCTGTGGGCTTACAGATGAGCCCTCAGTCACCATGAGCCACCAAGTAGTGGGAACTCGAAGGATGGATGTCACCCAGTCCTCAAAGAGGGTTAAATTCTCAGAGGAGAATTGGAAGTTGGGGCAAGATGCACAAAACTGTTTTTCCCATCTGCAGTTGGACCCACAAATTTCTTAAGGCACTAAGAAAATAAGATCCATATTTTCAGCCATTACATATTCTATTCCCTGCCCACATCTTTTAACCGTAATCATTCATTCTTAACTTCCTAGGAAACCGATACCCTCCTTTCTGCTTATGACCCCACATTCTATCTCGATGAATCTCCTCTGTACACCTGACTCATGGTACAAATGCACGCGTGCACACACACACACACACACACCCTACTCTGACCAGGTTAGCATGGAACCAACTAGGTGTAAACAGGATGGTCTAACAAGGATCACAGGCATGGAGGACCCACCGGGGTAGGACCAGCTCACTTGAAAACTTGTACCAGATGGTTAAGAACACAGCTCTAGCAGAAGTAATTGCTGTTTCACAGACTTCTATAGGGTTAGTGAATATTTGGAATATTTCATTCATACTTCTTAATTTGGGAAAGAAGTTTTGTGGTGAAAGTGTTTTTCAGAGTAAGAATTATTGCATCGAGATGCCTAGTGTGTGCAAAACCACGGGTCCAGAGGGTCACACAGGGCTCTAGACTACTTATACATAAGGGAACACTGCAGTTGGAAGGACAAATGATTACATGCGTGAAACATCCTCAAAGGACTGAAAAAATTTTCACTCTAATTTCTAATCTGTCATTGTAATTTCACATCAGATTCTTCACTGAAAAAGTTTCTGTAAAAATGTTGTTCTCAAATACTCTCTTGCATACTAGGATGATTTAGGAATTAATTTGTGTTTTTTTTAAATAAAGGTCACGGTTTGTTTTCAGACATCAAGTGTACAAAATGGAATTTTAAAGCTATATTTACAAGACATTAAAGGTACAATTGTTAGTTCTCTATTTTTTTTTTAATGATTCTGTTTCCAGATCATGAATTGGTACCTTCCAGAGGAATCTTCACTTTTTGTAATGTAGGGTACTGTGTTTTTGAACCAGATATTTCTCCAACCGGAGAGGGGAAGATCCCTCTCCAGGATCCATGCTCTTGTAGATTTAGCATCTGAAGCATTGCCTGGCGTGGCTTCATCCTTCTTGGCTACCTTTACTCCTGCCCCCAGGCCCAGCGATGAATTCTGAGGCAGATGCGGGAGCTTCTTGTAGCAGCACTGACCAGTGCTGGACCGTCTGGTGGCCTTCAGTCTTGCATCACTGAGGTCAGATTATTTTTATAACATTCCCTGACAGTCCAGAGTCTCTTCGAATCTGACTTTTCTGGTTTTGTTTGTTTAAAAGAGATGAGTGTAAATATTTTAAAGAAAGAAAGAAGGCGCAGCAATGACTATTGGAAACTTATTTCATTGCTTAAATACTGTCCCACACATCATGGGACACGTGCTTTCAAGTGGAAAGCAAAACCTTGTTAGAATTCTTTTTTTTGATAGTAAAACATATTTTATTTCCTCTGAGCTTGAATTAGCTCTTTCCTAGCAAACCGCTGTACTAAATGAAGTAGCTGGGGTTTTGCTGTGATACAAATTTGTAAATTATTAGTGTGAGAAAGAGGGAGCCAAAAGCTCACAGCTAAAGCACGTTTGCATAAAAGTCACTGTACATATTGTGAGATTTGAGTTTCGAAAAGGTCATATTTAATAAGTCATTTCAAAAGCACACATTTAAATAAAGATTGACTAAATGAAAAGGTGCCACACACTCCCTGGTCGGTTTCATTTCTCTCCGCATGTCCCGCCCCTGTGTTCTCGTCACCGCTCCAAACAGGGGAAGCCCCGGGCTGCCCGGAGGCCCCACGTCCCCAGCTGTCTGCTCCCCGCTCCCCGACCCCGTGAGGCTCACTGCCCTTGACCAAGGGCTGCCTGTCAGGCAGTAGACATTTCATGGGTGCTTGCCTACAGCCAGAGTCATTCCGCTTTTATATTTGAGGAGACCAGGGCGCTAAGGAGTTTATCCCAGACAGCGTGGACCAGGGCTGGGGAACAAAGCCACGGTGGCCAGAGGCCTAACTCCTGCCCTTACTCTCCTGTTCATCCCCAGGGCTGTGAACGAGGGGGCAGTCCGGGGGTCTGGACTCATGCTGTGCCCTCCCCCACTGCTGCCTGGCAGGCTCCCAGGGGTGAAGGACTAGAAGGAAGCCAGGATGGATTGAGATCATATTGTTTTTGGATGGGGCTCTGGCTCAAGCCAGGCGTTTGCCCAAATGTTAGGATTATTATCGTGGGAGGAAGGGCCAAGAGGCACGCGGTCCTTGAGCAACCTTTCCGACTGCCAGCCTCTGTGGCTGTCTTTGGAGGGCTCTGGGGAGCAGTACCCACCGGAGTGGGGTGGGCAGCTAGCTTCCCAGTGCCTCTGTCAGCAGCCGCGCTTGCTGGTCCGCATGATACGCAGCTGCTCTGAGCCACGGTGCGATCTGGAAACGACATGCCACCTGAAAGCGACTGGAATCACGTAAAGGAAAATGAAATTCAAAACTCACGAGGATTTTTTAAACATGAAATGATAGTTGTTTTAAAATAACTTGAGGGGTCTGTCTAGTCTTAAGAGGCACTTAAGATTTACATCTTTTACTCATTTTTTTTTCTGTCTTATCCAAAAGAATATTGTACGTATGGATGAATCCCCACCATCTTTTCCTGCCTGTTCTTTCAGGAAGGTTTTGGATATTTTCATGAGGGCCCATAGTTAGATAAAGCCCGAAACAAAAAGAGACCTGGAAAAGCTAGACTTAGTCTTCCTAAGAAGATTGAAAAGACAGACGATGGCTGTGAACATGGATGTGATTTTGTATTTGGGTGTTGTTTTTTTTTTACATAATTTTATTTATTTATTTTTGGCTGTGCTGGGTCTTCATCGCTGCAAGCAGGCTTTCTCTAGTTGCAGTGCATGGGCTTCTCACTGCGGTGGCCTCTCTTGTGGACCACAGGCTCAATAGTTGGGGCGCTCGGGCTTAGTTGCCCTGTGGCATGTGGGATCTTCCCAGACCAGGGATCAACTGCATTGGCAGGCTGATTCTTTACCTCCCTGAGCTGCCAGGGAAGCTCGTGATTTTATTTTTGACATACAGAAAGTGCTGTTGTGGGACTTCCTTGGCGGTCTAGTGGTTAAGACTGTGCTTCCAGTGCAGGGGGCGTGGGTTTGACCCTTGGTTGGGGAACTAAGATCCCATATACCATGTAGGGTGGCCAAAAAATTAAAAAATAAAAATACCAAAAAATTAAAAAATAAAAATACAAAAAAAAAAAAGATTTTAAAAAGAAAGTGCTCCAAGGCTGATTCATGTCAATGTATGACAAAACCCACTGAAATGTTGTGAAGTAATTAGCCTCCAACTAATAAAAAAATAAATAAATAAATAAAAAGAAAGTGCTTTTACACAACTACCTAATGAAAGCAAAGTAGAGCAAAATGAGCAGCCTAGCTGGTGCTGAGCCTCTTCAGACACCCCTTTGTATCAGTCCCTGAGCTGACCGAGGAAAGCACTGATTCACAGAAAGGGTGAGTAACTTCACCCGATCAAACAGCTGGCAGCAGAGCCAGGACTGAGGCCAGGGCTGACCCCAGAGTCCAGGCTGCACGCCTGGGCCACCTCCCTCCAAGCCGGCTCTTCAGCTCCACCCACCCAGGACAGACACATCCTTCATCAGGGCCCCCAGGGAAAAGAGGAAAATCCTGCTGAAGGAGAACTCAGCAGGAAGATTTCAAAAGCTAGCTTCACTTCAGAAATAGCTTTGCTCCATGTGGCTGTCTGATGTTGGAAGAAGACATTAGACCTGTTTAGACCTACGTGTGGGACAAGAAATTCCATCTTGAATTTCTGGATCCTTTTGAACAATCTCTTTACTCTCAAAAAAGAAAGTGAAAGTGTCAGTTGCTCAGTTGTGTTCAACTCTTTGAGACCCCATGGACTGTAGCCCGCCAGGCTCCTCTGTCCATGGGATTCTCCAGGCAAGAATACTGGAGTGGGTTGCCATGCCCTCCTCCAGGGGATCTTCCGACCCAGGGATCAAACCCGCGTCTCCTGGGTCTCCTGCATTGGGAGGTGGGTTCCTTACCACTAGCGCCACCTGGGCGGTCTGTGATTGACTGCAGGATGGCACAATTGACTGTAGAGCTCCCCGGGCTGAGCCCAGATTTGAAGCAGCTGAAGGAGAGGGTGCAGGGGGGCTGGGCCCCGACGACAGGCCCAGCCAGGAGGCCTGAGCTGTCATGGATCCACCTGCCCAGTGAAGGTGTGGCTGCCACCTCACTTCCATTTGCAACGCTGCCAATGTTCTTTTGAGCCCAACCAGGCAGGAGAGGAGACCCTGGAAGCCTGCTGCAGCTCAGCTAAATGGACATGTTCCAAACTCACCGTGTGGGTGCTGTATCGGGGGCTGTGTTCTCACATCCTCTTAGCGTCTTACCCCCTTGAAGACCTCTGGCTGGTTTTCCCTCTTAAACGACACAAAAGGGTTGTGTGGAGTTGATGGAACTACACAGGCAGTAGGGACAACCATACCTGGACTTCATCCCAGCAGCACGACAAGGGTTTGATCTTGAGAATCACTCACCTTCATTTTCCTACCCGTAACACAACAGGGAAAGAGAAGCTGCTTCACAGAGAATCAACAAGATACAATCTGCGATGTGCCAACCCAGGGTCACTCCTATGTTGACTCCCCCAGCTGCCCCTTGGGGTTCACAGCCAGTGGGAGAGGGAATCCCACTCCAGTGTGGGGTCTGGGTGGAAGGGGCCAGAGATGACAGGTGTGTGCCCTGAGTACTGAGCGGGTGGACTCGGGGAGGGATCTCGGAGGGGAACCTTCAGTGGCACCTCAAGGGTTTAGGGCCATCGTGGAGGCAACTGGCTTTTCATCAGGAAGTGACCTGCATCCTGCCTGTCACAGTGATGTCAGTCTGAAGGGCAGTGGCCTGGCCTGGGGGGTGCAAGACAAGAAGGAGCCTCTAAGAGCAACTATGGCCGATCTGAGCCTTCTCTGGGTTGACCTGATTCCAGGTGCTTCACAGATACTAAACTCAAACCTTGGAACCTCCTGTGAGCCAAGTACTCTTATGATCCTGACTTTACAAACGTGGGAACCGAGGCTCAGAGAGCGTGGGTCACTGGCCGGGGCTTGTCTGGCAAGCACGTGGCGGGGCAAGGTTCAAAGCCAGGGGCCAGAGGCAGGAGCCTTGGAACCTGTGAGATAACTTAGGACTTGACATTGACTGGGCTTAGTTCCAAATCCCTTCTCAAAGATCAGGGCGTTAAGAGCACGCAAAACTTGGCTAAAAGGATTCCTGGGAGATGGCCCCTCAGGGGACAAATAAGAGACTGCTGTTTCAGGTGACAGTGAAGAGGAGGTTCAACTTGCTAGTACCACTCCTTGGACTGTCAACCTTCCTCCAGGTGCTTCTTTCCAGAAAAATATCTCCTCTAAAAAGTCAGTCACCTGGTACAATGTGCCCTGTGCATAGAGATGCCGTGCGAAGGGCCCCACGAAGCCCAGGTCAGCTGACAGAGATGCTCGGTGGCAAACTGCAGCTTTTATGGAAGATGACAAATGACCATCTAGCATCATATGTCTTTAGGTTGGTTGGTTTGGGCTTTGGGACGTGCCCGCGTGACACAGAACACTTGGATAAACATATAAAAAAAATCTCCCTGTGAGCCAGAAACGCAGGTGTTCAATGTCAAGAAGACTACACGGTCAGATGACTGGCAGCTTCTCTTTCTTCCTGCTTCTCATCCAGTCAGTTCAGTTCAGTCTCTCAGTCGTGTCCGACTCTTTGCGACCCTGTGGACTGCAGCATGCCAGGCCTCCCTGTCCATCACCCACTCCTGGAGCTTGCTCAAGCTCATGTCCTTTGAGTCTGTGATGCCATCCAACTATCTCATCTGCTTCTCATCCAAGGACCTGCTGTATCTAAACCAAACTTACCTTGCTGCAGTGCCCCCACCCCCCAGTTCACTGGTTTCTGTAAAAATAAAAGGAGATCTGGACTCATTGATCATCTGCTGAGAATCACATCAAGTTACATCAGCTCTGATTTGATGACTTGACTCAGTAGAACTTAACAAAGGCCATAAAGCATTCAGAGTCAGCAAGTGCCTCTGTCTGAACAATGGCGGACCATTTCATACCAAAGGAATGTATCTACCAGGCCTTCTCAGGCCCATTAGACTATAAATGATGGGAAAGGGGAGAATTCCAGTCATTAGCCCACTATTAAACACGGTTCTGCTGCTAACATTAAAGAAAAGCTGCCAGCACTTGAGTTCAATTATCCATTTGCTTCTGTTACTCTTTCCCTGATAGGTCAGCTGTAAAGAACCTGCCTCCTGATGCAGGAGACCCCGGTTTGATTCTTGGATCGAAGATCCCCTGGAGAAGGGATAGGATACCGACTCTAGTATTCTGGCCTGGAGAATTCCAAGTCCATGGGGTCGCAAAGAATCGGACACAACTGAGTGACTTTTCACTTTCTTTCACTCTGTTACTGGAATGGGGCAGCAGGAGAGATCCCTCGGCCCTTCCTTGGGCTTACCTGGGGGTGGTGTTTGCCCCCAGGAAACCTGAAAGCAAAGCACAGTCACAAACTTTCAGGAACTATATCGTTTTAAAAGATTTTTTTGATGTGGGGCATTTATTGAGTTTATTACAAGATTGCTTCTGTTCTGTGTTTTGATTTTTGGGCTTCCGGGCATGTGGGATATTAGCTCAGCGACCGGGGTCAAATCTACACCTCCTGCATTGGAAGGCAAATTCTTAACCACTGAATCGCCAGGGAAGCCCCATGAACTGTATCTTTTAAATGCTCTCAGCTGGGATAAAGACCGTTTGGTGACTAATAAAGCCACCACATCTTAGTTTGTCCTGCTTACCTGTTGCTTTTCCTTATCATAAACACACACACATGCATACACATGTAAAAAAGGGGATTCCAGAGCAGGTCAGGCTTATCTTTAGAAAGCCGTCATCACTAGAAATACAGGCCAAGGCTTAAAAGAGACCCTCATATTTTTTTTAAAAAAATAGAAGTTTCTTCATTTTTGATGACTACAGAAGTCATTAAAACAGGTCAGAGCTCAGAATCTAAGAAGGATGTTACTATTTGCAGCCTGGTTTAGTGCAGTGGTCCTCATTTCTAATACAGTAAACATTTTTATTTCTAATACAGTAAACATTGATAGGTGGCTCAGATAGTAAAAGAATCCACCTTCAATGCAGGAGACCTGGGTTCGATTCCTGGGTTGGGAAGATTCCTTGGAGGAGGGCATGACAACCCACTCCAGTATTCCTGCCTGGAAAATCCCATGGACAGAGGAGCCTGTTGGGCTACAGTCCATGGGGTCGCAAAGAGTCGGACATGACTGAGCAACTAAGCAGCAAACATTAATAGATTTAACCCAAATAAATGAATCATTTGGGTCTTTAATAGTTTTTAAAATGGTTTTATTTATTTATTGGCTGAATTCTGGGTCTTCGTTCCTGCATGGGCTGTTTAGTTTCACAGAGTGGGGGCTATTCTCTAGTTGCAGTGCTCAGGCTTCTCATCGCAGAGGCTTCCATTGTTGCAGAGCATGGGCTCAATGGGCGCACGGACTTAGTTGCTCTGTGGCATGTGGGATCTTCCTGGATCCGGGATTGAACCTATGTCTCCTGCACTGGCAGGCAGATTCTTTACCACTGAGTCACCATGGAAGCCCAGGTCTTTAATATGTAAAGAGGTCTTGAGACCAAAAATTTGAGAACCTCTGGTCTGGCGGAAAAATGGTACATTTTAGAGTAAAACGATTTTTAAGTTTGTGTTATCTCCCACTGGCTAGGTGACCTTAGTCGAGTTGTGGCCTTCCACTTTCTATGGGTCAGACTAAGTGCCCTTGTAATTCTCCACTCAAGCATGTTTCCCTGATTATGTCTGTAGGGTTGGTTCCATAATCCCAGAACCTAGCACAGCAGGTTGCATGATACAGGACAGGGCCTCAATAAATAACTATGAATGGATCGGTTGATCGGTGGGGCAGATATGAGGATTAAATGGGGCAATATGTGCACAGTGCTGCTGAGGTACCCGCATGCAGGCACGCTAAGTCGTGTCTGACTCTCTGTGACCCCGTGGACCATAGTCCATCAGGTTCCTCTGTCTATGGGATTCTCCAGGCAAGATTACTGGAGTGGGTTGCCATTTCCTCCTCCAGGGGATCTTCTCCAGCCAGGGATCGAACCCAGGTCTCCTGCATTGCAGGCAGATTCTTTACCGTCTGAGCCACCAGGGAAGCCCCAAGGTATCTGGCACAAAGCAAGTGTCATAGGCACTCAGTAAAGGTCAGATCTCTTTCCTCACCACAAAGCTGTCCTCCATAACGCACAGTTCGCCTAAATAAAGTGAAATATAAAGCATTGGGTCTCAAAGTGTGGTTGCTAAACCAGCAACATCAGATATCACCTGAGAAATTGTCAGAGATACAAATTACTTGACTCTTAACACTAGACTCACCAAGTCAGAAACCCTGGAGGTGGGGCCCATGGATCTACATTAAATATTATTGGAAAGTACTGTAAGGGAGGAAGGTGGTTAGGCGGCTGAGAGGTGGAGTCCCCCTGCAGCAGGCCCCGGGACCCCACAGAGCCTCGCCTCTCCCATCTCCTAAGACGTGGGGGTCAAAGTTCTCTAGATTAAGATGCTGCCAGCAGCTCTTCATAAAGAGAAAGGCGAGGCAGTTGGGGCGGAGAGTCAGAAGTGAAGTGAAGTGAAAGTCGCTCAATCGTGTCCGACTCTTTGCGACCCCATGGACTTACACAGCCCATGGAATTCTCCAGGCCAGAAGTGTCTGGTAACCAACTCCACCGCTTTGGGAAGAGTTTCCACCAACCCCATCCCTGAACCTAGAGGTCTGAAACCGCCGGTGCTCTGGCGCCCTCTAGCGACCCATCGCTGTGAGGTCAACTCTCCGCCCTTCCTCCTGCCTCGGCCCTCAGCCCCGGGCCCGCGAGGGGCCTTGAGCACCTGCCATCCTGATACCGTTCCTCCTCTCCCTCTAAGTGCAAACAAGTGTCCTGCGGAGGTTTAGGCTCTCTTGGAGGAGGAAGCTCTTTTAGTCAATACGGTTTAACCCTGAGAAGGTGTGTTTCTAGAATGAACCTGAAATACTGTATTTTCCTCCCGATGTTTCCAAAGAGAAACAGCCCAGAGTGCACTATGCTTGCTGGCCCCTCGCCGAGAGCCGCCTCTGGACATCAGGGGCCCAGGAAAGGCCCCGTCCCCCGTCTCACGGCAGCGCCCTGGCTTGTTCGGCAGGGAGGCTCCCAGCCACTAGGCCTGGGCCTCTTCGAGGGACCCTGACGTGTGGGATCACCATGGCGCCTGGGAAGGTGGAGAGAGTGAGGGCTGGGCAGCCGGCCTGCATCAGATGTGTGTCCTGGAGTCATTTCCTGACCACTCGGTGCCTGGCTTTCCAACCAGGACACAGGGGAGGCCCTGAACCAGAGGGGAGAGTCAGTCTCCCCAGAAAGAACCTCTTCTCCCACGCGCCCCAAGCCACGCACAGGTGCCACGCATCACGAGCTGATGTGCGACAAGCCGGGACGCAATCCAGCACCCCGCCCCCGGCCCTCCCCGAGGGACCCCGCTTTCCCTCTTCGGTGACAGCGACTCAGAGCCAGTCCCAGCGTCCCGGGATGTCTGAACTGCGCTGGTGTGACCTGCTCCACACAACCTGGTTTCCAGGTCATTCCCACAGGGAACGAGAGCACCTGCCCGGTGTTTTAGCTGCCAGGTCCCCGCTTTACAAATTGCCCCATGGCTTTTGGGGTTGGGAGATGTGAACATTAAAGCGTGAGACCAGCATTCTTATGCATTGATGATGCGAGGAGAAACTGGGGTCACCTCTTTGAGGGTACTTGATAATATTCAAATTTCCTCAGAACTTTAACTTCTGGATATTATTCCACAGATATCCCTATGAAATTATTTCGAGGCACAAGATATTTGTGCAGATGGCGAAAGTACAGGACTGGAAATGACTCACATTTCCAGCAACAGAGACTGATTCAAGTAAATTAGGACAGGCCCATAAATTCAAGTACACAGATGTTTAAAAAAAAAAGGAAAAAAAAAAAGGATGAGTGAACTATTTACAGATATAGAAATAATTCCAAGACATACCCTGTGGGTATTAACCACTTCTGTGTACCTAAGACAAGGGGAAATCACCAGAGCATATTCACACTTGTTTACATGCCTGTAAGGCAGCTGCTAGACTGCATGAGAAAATACTGCCACAGTTACCTGTGGGTCATGTGAAACTTTCCACTGGGTTCCTTTACATATATATGTAATATATTTTATTACATATATGTATGTATATATTACATATGTATATGTGTAAAATATGAACACATATGTGTATATTTTAGTTTTGCACCATGTGAATGTACTACAGATTCTAGATATTAATTTTCAAAGTACAAAGTACACATCTACCCTTTTAGAATGAAAATTCTAAAACTGAGGAATAAGAATAAATTATCTGCAAGTCTTAAATAGTAGGATATGTGCACAGAACTCAAAAACTGTGTATGTCTGTGTACGTGTGAACTTGCCTAAATAGAACTGTGCTCTTGGGAACACTTCCTGGTACTTTCCTGTGAAATGAAAACTGTTATCTTGCTGATTGAGCTAATGGGGGTCATGGGATTTAAGATGGCTGATTTAATCAAAAGCGTCACTTTGATTTAAGGGGGCTGATTGATCCAACGAATTTTGTGAAGAAAAATTGCTCATGCAGTTTTAGCTTTCTCTTTCAAATGTCACAGCTGAATCAACGAAGTCCACAAAGAAATTTCATATATTTACATTTCAAAGGATCTACAGGGGAATCTTTTATTCTATCTTCAATGAAAGGTCCATTCAAAAAGAACAAACTTTCTAAAGTGTTAATTTTACAGTCCTGGCTCAGAAAATAAAAAATACATTATAACTTTGTATTTTTAACTACGTATTTATTTGGCTCTATTGGGTTGCAGCACGGGGCCTCTTCACTGGGTAATGTGGGAATCTCTCATAACTGCCCAGAACTCTGTAGTCGTGACACGCAGGCTCAGTAGTCCTGTGGCATGAAGGATCTTAAATTCCCGACCAGAGAGCAAACCTTCATCTCTTGCATTGCAAAGCGGATTCTTAACCACTGGACCACCAGGGACGTCCCTAACTTTGTATTTCTTATAACTTGGAAAACTAGAGCTCTTTCTCCTTGGAAACACATGGAGAAAAATAACAATATTTCAGGTTCATGCTTGAAACCACCTTCGCAGGGTCAAGGTGGTTGACCAAAAGAACTCCTTCTCCAACAGATCCTAAACGTCTGTAGGGCACTTCACGGCCCTTAGAGGGAGCGGAGAAGCGCAATCAGGCTGGCAGACGCCCAAGTGCCCGTGCAGCCCCGGGGCTGGGGAGGGAGGCAGGAGGAAGGGCCGAGCGTCGGCTTTAGAGAGGACGGCCTCTAGAGGGCGCCGGGCACCAGCGGAGCCAACCTGCGGCTCCCCGGCCAGACCTCCAGGCTGCGAGATGCGGTTGGTGGAAGCCCAAGGATGTGCCCAGAGAGCAGAGGTTGGTTCCCGGGCGCCTCTGACTCTCCGGCCCAAACTGCTTGGCCTCACAGAGACCCCTTCGGCATCCGATGGGTCACTTCCCGTCTGATCGGGTGGCTCAGGGGCTAGACTGGCTGACGGACTGTTTCTGAAGAGGCAGGACTCTGGACCCAGAACCACCTGGCTTGACCCTGGGACTTGCAGCTTGCCAGCGTGGGTGTTGGCATTTGGAAAAGCGGGGGTGGGGGTTGAGGGATGGCGGGGGTGGGGTGGGGGGCCGGTCCTGAACCGGCAGCCTGTAACGGCGGCGGCATTCTGGTGGGTGGGCTCTGCTCATCCCTGCACCCTTTCTCTCGAGAGATTCCCCCCAAACTTCCTTCTTTTCCATCTGAGCCTCTCTCCTGTCCCCATACCCCTTCTTCCCGCAGCAGAAGGCTCTCACCTATCCATCTGTTGCCCAATCACTGATCCTAGACTTGGCGTCAGAAGCTTTGTGAGGTGCTGGGATTAAGGAAGAGTTCCCAGCTTTTGAAGTTGCAGGCTTAAGGGGCAGACGGAGCGGTGGAGCTGGGTTACGTGACTAAAAGCCGCTCACCTGCCCTCCATCCCGGACACCTGGCGTTTAGCGCCCGGGGCGGGGCGGGGCGGGGCGGGGCCTGAAAATAGACCCTGCAAGTGACTGGGGGCCGAGCGCCCCGCCGCCCGGAGTGGAACTGGGGGTCCCTGCGGAGCCCGAACTCCTCGTGCCATCCGCCCCCGCTGAAGCCCGGACCAGGTGCGCTGGCCCTGACCCTCCACCGCGTGGGTCGGGGTGGGGGTGGGGGGCGCGAGGCCGACTTTTGAGGCACCGGGGGTTCGCTCCGAGCTGCGGCTGCTCCTTTGGAAGAGCGGCCCCGCAGCACCTTCCGTTCAGTTCAGTCGCTCAGTCGTGTCGGACTCCTTGCGACCCCATGGACTGCAGCACGCCAAGCCTCCCTGTCCATCACCAACTCCCTGGGTTTACTCAAACTCGTGTCCAGTGAGTCTGTGATGCCATCCAACCATCTCATCCTCTGTCGTCCCCCTTTCCTCCAGCACCTTAGTCCAGGGGATTTGGGTCCCTCTTTTCGCCCCTTTGCCCTCTGCCCGGCTGGCTCGGCCCCGCGGGGGACGGGAGGGAGCCACCCGCGTGGAATCTGGGAGGGGGAGGGACCGAGTCCGGGCTGGAGTCGCAGAGCCCCTCCTCCTGTGGGCCGCGAGTGTATGCGGGGGGTGCGGGATTCAGCCTCTCAGCCTCCTAACCTGCCTGCCTCCACCCCCACCTTACAGTGTAATTTTCAGTAATACTTAATTGCTTCTCGAGTTCTCGGGCTTAAAATTCATCCATAGATTCGTAAGTCCCTTGATTTAGCCAAGTGCCTCTGCGCTCCTTCCACTATTAGATCAAGTACCAGCGGGGAGGAGACAGCGGATGCGACGGAGGGGCCCCCGAAGCCCTGGGCTCAGCAGACTAAACAGGTCGGAGCCGCGCGGTCACAGACGGCCTCCGGGTGGTCGAGGATGATAGTTAATTGTAAATGGAATTTTTTTATTTCTTTCTAATATTTGGTCACTATTGTACTCTGATAATGGGCAAGATTGAGGGCAGGAGGAGAAGGGGGCGACAGAGGATGAGATGGTTGGATGGCATCATCCACCCAATGGACCGGAGTTTGAGCAACTCCAGGAGATGGTGAAGGCCTGGGAAGCCTGGCGTGCTGCAGTCCATGGGGTCGCAGAGAGTCAGACACGACTTAGCGACTGAACGATTAAACAGCAACAGATTGTGATTAATATGTAATGCAGCTGACTCTTGTATGTTGATTCTGTATCCTACAACCTTATTGTACTTACTACTACTATTAATACCATTTGGGGTGGGGAACCATATATAAGGTCAGGTTTTGTGAAGACAGAAGAAGCTTTACTTTTTCCTCACCATTTTGGATGCCTTTTTATTTCTTATTTTTCTGTCAGATTCCTCTGCTTAGGACTTCAATACTCTCTGTAATAAGAGTGGTGAGTGTGGATAGCCTTATCTTGTTCCTAATTTTACAGGAAAAGCTCTGAAGTTTTCGCTTGGGATGGAACCTGGGTCTCTTGCATCTCCTGCATTTGGCAGGCAGATTCTTTACCACCACACCACCTGGGAAGCCCATATATCTGTTAGGTTTACTTTTCTAAGGCTTCCCTGGTGGTTCAGTTGGTAAGGAGTCTGCCTGCAAGGTGGGGGACCCAGGTTCGGTCCCTGGTTGGGGAAGATCCGTGGGAGAAAGAAATGGCTAACCCACTCCAGTATCCTTGCCTGGAGAATCCCATGGACAGAGGGATCACAAAGAGTTGGACATGGCTGAGTGACTAACACTTTTTACTCTTCTAAAGCATTATGCAGGTCAGTGTTTTTCATTAATTTTCTGCCTGGAGATCCGTCCGTGTTTACAGATGGGATATTGAAGTACCTTACTATTCATTACTGCTCCTTCTGTATGTAGTTTTGTCCATATTTGCTTTAAGTATCTACATGTTCCAGTGCTGGGTGCACATATATTTATACTTGTAATAGTCTCTTGATAATCCAACCCCTTTATCACTGTAGGGTAACATTCTTTGCCTCTTGTGACTGGATGGAAAACATGTACTACAGTTACTCCTGCTGTCTTTTGGGTTGCTATTGGCATGGGATAGATTTTCACATCTTCTCACTTTAATCTATATATGTCTTTATGTTGATTTAAGTCACTTGTAAATAGCATATGGCAGGTTCTTTTTAAAATTATTGTTTTATTTTGGACATGCTGCTTGGCCTGCAGGATCCTTGTTCCCCAACCAGGGATTGTACCCAGGTTTCCAGCAGTGAAAGGACAGGAACCTAACCTCTAGATCTCCAGGGAATACCCTGTAGGTTCCTTTCTTAAATTAGTTCAGTCCCTTTGTGTCATTTAATTGGAGAATTTTATCCATTAATGTTTACATTGTTGATAAGGATTTTCATTGTTTTCTGTTTGTTATCATTGTTGTTCTGAAGGAGGAAACAGAACAGGCTCTGTCTTGGGCCGGACTGTGGACTTTGAGCTATTTGCCCAGTATCTATGGAAACTACATACCAGCTGGAAAACCAGGCCCCCTGAAGGAAGCGCCCCAGGGCTGTCTGTTGCCTAAAAGAATACCCTAATTATCTGTGTAACCGAATAGAATCATACATTCTATTATGCTTACTGGGGTATGACCACAGGCCTATTGATAATTGTCCACTGTTAACTACCTAGGCTTAAGGCATATGAATCACAGGTTAACTTTGATTGTATCTTTCTTTTTCCTTTGTTCTGACTAGTTTCAGGGAATTTGGGGAGGCGAGTTTGTGCACCTACACTTAGGGTATATAAGGTTTTCACAAAAACTGGTCGGGGTCCTTGGCTAAGAGGAGACTCTGCCTTGGGCCGGCCAGTGTAATAAATTGCACTCCACTATCTGCGTTGTCCTTCTGAATTTGTTTCCCAGAACGCGTGGCTACAACAGTTCCTTTGAGGTTTTTTTTTTTTGATATGGTATGAATTAATTCTTTATCTTTTGTGTAACTACAGTAGATTTTTCCTTTGTAGTTTCCATGAAATGTATGTAAAGTATCTTGTATGTAAAATATATTTAAGTTAATAACCTTTAATTTCATAAAATAACTATTTCATGTAAACCATAACTTATCCTCTGAAAAATACTTGTATATGTGTTTGCATATATATATACACACACATATATATAACACAGACATACACAAATATCCATTACACATTTGGATATTGGGATATTTTTCTTTACATGTAAGATTTCTTATTATATTTAAGGAAGTTGTTTTTTTCCTTTTCTTCAGTCATTTTCTCCTGTATTATCTATATGAGGAGTTCATGATAATTTTATTCATATGAGCACTTTCCACTTTATTTTCTTTTCTACTTTTAAAATTGCAGCCTCCCTTTTAATATACCTTTTAACTAATGTGTCTATGTGAACTGTGTACTACATACTTACAGTCTTTAAAATATTTTGTCTTCTGTAACGAATTTCCATCGGTTCTTCAGACTTATTAGATATAGATCCACATGCTCTACAAATGGAGATGACTTTAATCCTTCTTTTCCAGTAGTAAATTTTTACTACTCAAAGTGTTGTTAGGCATTCATGTCTACTAGTGATCTTTCTGACAATTACAGGAAATTAGTGTATTATTTCTCTGTAGGTGAACTAGTATTGTGGGTACTGGACATTTCTTCGGGCACATAAGCATTAATATCTACATTTTTATAATTTTTCCCTGTAATATTCTACCATACTACTTTGTGTCTATCAAGTTGATCACATGCTTTTCCTAAATTTGTAAGTCAATTAGTTATATTAATATATTTCCTAACAACCAAAACTTTGGATTCTTTGGTGTTGGACTCACTTAATCTTGCTATAAAGTTTTTTCCTGTTAGCTTTGAAAGTGAATGTGAAAGTCACTCACTAGTGTCCGACTCTTTGTGACCCCCATGGACTGTAGCCTGCCAGGCTCCTCTGTCCATGGGATTCTCCAGGCAAGAATACTGGAGTGGGTTGCCATGCCCTCCTCTGGGGAATCTTCCTGACCCAGGGATCGAACCTGGGTCTCCTTTAGTGCAGGCAGATGCTTTACCACTTGAGCCACCCGGGAAGCCCAAGTTAGCTTTATTAAGGCATTATTCCTTTCTTCAAGTCTTATTGAGATATAATCAACATACAGCATTGTGTAAGTTTAAGGTCTACAGCATAATGATTTGATGAACATATATCAGGATTATCCCAATCAGTTTAGTGAACATTCAACACCTCATATAGGTATAAAATTCAAGAAATAGCAAAAAATTTTGAGATAATTCTTATGATGTACTCTCTTAACAACTTTCATATATAACATAAAGTGGTGTTAATTATATTGGTCATGTTGTACCTTAAATCCCTAGGACTTATTAATTTTATAACTGGAAGTCTGTAACTTTGGCTGCCTTCATCCAGTTCCTTCTCCACCCATACACTGCGTCAGTCAGTCAGTTCAGTTGCTCAGCTGTATCTGACCCTTTGCGACTCCATGGACCACAGCATGCCAGGCCTCCCTGTCCATCACCAACTCCCAGAGTTTACTCAAACTCATGTCCATTGAATCAGTGATGCCATCCAACCATCTCATCCTCTGTCATCCCCTTCTCCTCCTGCCTTCATTCTTTTCAGCTTCAGGGTCTTTTCCAATGAGTCAGTTCTTCACATCAGGTGGCCAAGGTACTGGAGTATCAGCTTCAGTATCAGTCTTTCCAATGAATATTCAGGACTGATTTCCTTTAGGATGGACTGGTTGGATCCCCTTGCTGTCCAAGGGACTCTCAAGAGTCTTCTCCAACACCACAGTTCAAAAGCATCAGTTCTTTGGCTCTGAGCTTTCTTTATAGTCCAACTGTCATATCCATACATAACTACTGGAAAAACCATAGCTTTGACTAGACAGAACTTTTTTGGCAAAATAATGTCTCTGCATTTTAATATGCTATCTAGGTTGGTCATAACTTTTCTTCCAAGGAGTAAGCATCTTTTAATTTCATGGCTGCAGTCACCATCTGCAGTGATTTTGGAGCCCCCCAAAATAAAGTCTGTCACTGTTTCCACTGTTTCCTCATCTAATTGCCATGAAGTGATGGGACCAGATGCCATGATCTTAGTTTTCTGAATGTTGAGTTTTAAGCCAACTTTTTCACTCTCCTCTTTCACTTTCATCAAGAGGCTCTTTAGTTCTTCACTTTCTGCCATAAGGGTGGTGTCATCTGCCTATCTGAGGTTATTGATATTTCTCCCAGCAATCTTAATTCCAGTAGTTTGAACATTCTTTGGCATTGTCTTTCTTTGGGATTGGCATGAAAACTAACCTTTTCCAGTCCTGTGGCCACTGCTGAGTTTTCCAAATTTGCTGGCATATTGACTGCAGCACTTTCACAGCATCATCTTTCAGGATTTGAAATAGCTCAACTGGAATTCCATCATGTCCACTAGCTTTGTTCATAGTGATGCTTCCTAAGGCCCACTTGACTTCACATTCCAGGATGTCTGGCTCTAGGTGAGTGATCACACCATCGTGATTATCTGTGTTGTGAAGATCTTTTTTGTACAGTTCTTCTGTGTATTCTTTTTTTTTTTCCTCCCCCCCACTTCTGTGTATTCTTGCCACCTCTTCTTAATATCTTCTGCTTCTGTTAGGTCCATATTATTTCAGTCCTTTATTGAGCCCATCTTTGCATGAAATGTTCCCTTGGTATCTCTTAATTTTCTTGAAGAAATCTCTAGTCTTTCCCATTCTATTGTTTTCCTCTATTTCTCTGCACTGATCAGGGAGGAAGCCTTTCTTATCTCTCCTTGCTATTCTTTGGAACTCTGCATTCAAATGGGTATCTTTCCTTTTCTTCTTTGCTTTTCACTTCTCTTCTTTTCACAGCTATTTGTAAGGCCTCCTCAGACAGCCATTTTTGTTTTTTTCATTTCTTTTTCTTGGGGATGGTCTTGATTCCTGTCTCCTGTACAATGTCACGAACCTCCATCCATAGTTCATCAGGCACTCTATCAGATCAAATACCTTGAATCTATTTCTCATTTATGTATAATCCTAAGGGATTTGATTTAGGTCATACCTGAATGGTCTAGTGGTTTTCCCTACTTTCTTCCATTTAAGTCTGAATTTAGCAATAAGGAGTTCATGATCTGAGCCACAGTCAGCTGCCAATCTTGTTTTTGCTGACTGTGTAGCACTTCTCCATCTTTGGCTGCAAAGAATATAATCAATCTGACTTTGGTATTGACCATCTGGTGATGTCCTTGTGTAGTCTTCTCTTGTGTTGTTGGAAGAGGGTGTTTGCTATGACCAGTGCATTCTCTTGGCAAAATTCTGTTAGCCTTTTCCCTGCTTCATTCTGTACTGCAAGGCCAAATTTGCCTGTAACCTGGAGTACCCTGCATCTGGTAACCACAAATCTCTTTTACTCTGAGTTCATTTGTTGAACTATAATTGACCTACAACACTGGTAGTTCTGGTTGCCCAACATAGTGATTAGATATTTCTGGACATTTCAAAATGATCAATACAGTAAGTCTGTGTGTGTGGTCATACATAGTTAAGTTTTACATAACTATTAACTACATTTCTCAAATCTCATACCCAAGACTGTTTGTTTGCCTCTGGAAGTCTGTACCTCTTGATCTCCCTCAGCTGTTTCTTCCCTCTTCCCACTCCCCTCCATGGTGACTACCTACTTTTTCCTCTGTATTTACAAATCTGTTTATGTTTTGTTATCTGTTCATTTGCTTTGATTCTTAGATTACACCAATAATTGAAGTCATACAATAATTGTTTTTCTAAGTCTTATTTCCACTTAGCATAGTACCCTCTAGATCTGTCCATGTTGTCTTAGCTAGCAAGATTTCATTCTTTTCTATGGCTGAGTAACATCCTGTTGTGCATATGTATGTATGTATAATCTTCTTTATCCATGAATGGGCTCTTGGGTTGGCTATTGTAAATAATGCTGCTGTGATTGTATTGGTGCATATATATTTCCTGATGATTGCTTTGATTTTTTCAGATAAATAACCAGAATTGGAATTCCTAAAATATATGGTAGATGTATTTTTAATTTTTTTTGAGCAATAGCCATACTTTTTTTCCAATTTTTTCCACAGTGACTATACCAATTTCCTTCCCACCAAGAGTGAATGATGGTTACCTTTTCTCTGTTGTAATCTGTTATTGTGTTTTTGATAACAATATTCTGACAGCTGTGAGATGGTTATCTTCTTGTGATTTTGATTTGCATTTCTCTGGTGAGTGATGCTGGGCATCTTTTCATGTGCCTGTTGATCATCTGTATATTTTCTTTGGAAAATTTGTCTCTTCAGATCCCCTGCTCATTTTTTTAAACTGGGTGCTTTGTTCTATTAATGTTGACTTTTATGAGTTCTTTGTATATTTGAGGCATTAACTCTATCAGATATATACTGTGCAAGTAAACTTGAGCCTGAAGCCATCTAGTGGACCAATTCCAGCAGATGTTTAATATGAACCAAAATACATGGTTAGCCTGGTCAAATGTTTTCTATTTTCAAGCCTTTTAAAATATACAATCAGAAATAGCAAATAGACACCCAAATGCTATAGTGGTGTTGAATAGATTTTAATTTTTTATCCCCAAAGATTGTATTTTAGAAAATCTGTATTTTTCAGGTATTCCTTCTTCACCTTCATCATCTAAAAATAGCCCTCATCAGAAGAACACATACTCCTCTGACACAATATCTCTGGGGCTTATCCCCAGGGGAAAGATACATAACATTAGGGGGTGGCTATTTGTACTAAATGGGCTTCCCTGGTGGTTCAGCGGTAAAGAATCTGCCTGCAATGCAGGAGACATGGGTTCGATTCCTGGGTTGGGAAGGTCCCCTGGATGAGGGCATGGCAACCCACTCCCATGGAGAGAGGAGCCTGAAGAATCCCATGGACTGAGGAGCCTGGTGGGCTACAGTCCGTAGGGTTGCAAAGAGTTAGACACGACTGAAGCAACTGGGCCCATTTATACTAAATACATTAATTTAAAATGACTGCAGGAAAAAATAAAAAAAAATAAATAAAATGACTGCAGGAAAGGAATTTCATGCTTAAAGCCAAAACATTACAGAAAATATGAAGATAGAGAAGTGAACAAACATTAATTTACCTGTTTATGCCCCTGAAATCATAAAAAGAGAGTGAAGTTTTGGCTTTCTTTGTTTTAAACACAAGCTCAGGACAGACAGAACAGGGGACTCCGTGATGACAGGCGGACGCTCTGCCTGGGAACGTGCGGTGGTGCATGAGGCTGTGCTCTGCTCTATACTGTCCCGAGATATGTTGCCTGGTGGCCCTCTTTGAATCTGGTGAGTCTGATTGATAGCCCAAGCCTTGAAACTCATTCAAGCAGTGTAACCAGGATCATGAAACAAGGCCTTCAGAATTCTGAGGTGGGGTGGGGGGAGGTGGTTATTCCCAATCTAGAATTCTACACCCAACAAACTATCTAAATTGAGGGCAGAATAAAGACATTCACAGGTACTCACAGTATTGAAACTGTTCCCAGCAACAGTCTGTTCTGACAGTCATCTCACCACCATGCACCTTTTCTCAGGGACCTTCTCAAAGATATGCCCGCCCAACTTTTTCAACTGAGAAAAAGTCTGGATTCTGGGGGTTCCAGTTCAAGAAGGTGGAGGATGCCTCTGTCCACACCCTCCCCCATCCCAGGAGCGCTGAGGAGGGCGAACCCGGGAAGACAGCAGTGCAGAAGGTCCAGTGACTGATCAGCCCAGGCTGGAGGTGGTCAGAGGCTCCGGGAGGGACGTCTTCAATAAGAAAACCTTTTTAGGACACCCAATGTGCTTGAATCGGAGAAGGCAGTGGCACCCCTCTCCAGTACTCTTGCCTGAGAAATCTCATGACTGGAGGAGCCTGGTGGGCTGCAGTCCATGGGGTCACTGAGTCAGACACGACTGAGCGACTTCACTTTCACTTTTCACTTTCATGCATTGGAGAAGGAAATGGCAACCCACTCCAGTGTTCTTGCCTGGAGGATCCCAGGGACGACGGAGCCTGGTGGGCTGCCGTCTATGGGGTCGCACAGAGTTGGACACGACTGAAGCGACTTAGCAGCAGCAGCAGCAGCAGCAATGTGCTTGAATACCGAGAGAAGGTTACACAGCTGGGAGAAGGGTTTGGTTACAGGTTAGCAATAAAATATACAAAATCAATGTCCCCACAGCCCCGCACAGAAAAGACAAATTTGAAATGCACGAAAATACATTTTATACAGAAAGTCATCACAGTACACAACGTGATAAAGCTGTGAGTAGCACTTACAGTCATAATACCAATGAATACTGATGCAACCAAATTGAAAGAATATTGGGAGGATGGAGAGATGGTAGTGTGTGCAGAGGAGAGGGAGGTGAAAGAAAGCCCTTCCATGATGGAAATTCAAAAGAAAATACCTAAAACTGAAACACTATTAAGGAACATGTGATTTGGAGACAAATACAAAGTAAATCAGCTAAAAGCCTTGAGCCTGGTGGCCTCTGGGGAAGGGTGATACAGAAGACAGAGTGGGTTTTACTGTTTCAAAGAAAGGTTTATAGATCTATTTTGCTCATTTAGAATGTGTAGGTGTAATTTTACTTAAAAAATGACTTAATTTACAATGACAGAAGTCTTTTATTACTGTCACACACAAGTTAAAATCAGCTAATACATCAACAGGTACAGGACAAATGAGCACTGACATTAAAAACAAAACTGAAAATGTAGAGAGAAAAAACCAAAGCCGATACTGATTTAGGCCCTTGTGACATCCTGAGCTAGACTTTAAGAAATCATTCACCTTCTGGACACTTGTGTTTCCAGTTCTGCAGAGGAGTATTCTAAATAGATGAGATCTAAGTTCCTTTGAAATCTGAGTCTCTTTAAATGCAGTAATTGAATAGGGTAAACACATTTTATGGACGCATTTCTAAAGGGTATTCCATTTTAAACAGGCCTTGTTTTCAACTGGTACTGATTAATAGGGCTTTTTACTCTTCTTATATGTAAAAAATATGTAATAATTCTAAATGATCGCAGAAAAACCCTTTAATATGACACATGAAATGAAGGTTATAAACTGTTCCTTGACCTTAAGAAGCAGAAGTAATAGCCACAGCTCAATGCTAAGTGGCCACTCTTGGCAATACCAGAACTTCAAAACATAGCTCTAAAGTGGGTTAAAAGCAGACTGCTGTGGTAGATCTGAAAGCTCAACTGTTCATGCATAAAACAAGAAAGATTTACGAGAAGGTGTATTCTCAAACTCATTAAGTAACAGAGGAAGAGAAACCCATGGAAAAGCCGAATAAAAGAAAACGCGTTGGCAGTGATCTGATACAGGTAAACCTTCATACACCCCACTGACGGCCGGGCCGAGCCAGGCCCGCACTCATCCCACCTCCAGTCCGCACAGCTGTTGTCCCTGGCAGTAAACAAATGCAGAGCTCTTTTTCAAAGTATGCATTTACTATCGTCTTCCCAGTCTTTGAAATTAATGATGATGTATTTTTAAGGGCAAGTTCCGATTTCTCAGCCTGAGGGGTGAGCCCTCTTGACTGTGGGTGACTAGGTCTACTCTTGCCTGAAACATCCCATAGGCGGAGGAGCCTGGTAGGCTGCAGTCCATGGGGTTGCTAGAAGTTGGACAGGACTGACTGACTTCACTTTCACTTTTCACTTTCATGCACTGGAGAAGGAAATGGCAACCCACTCCAGTGTTCTTGCCTGGAGAATCCTGGGGACGGGGGAGCCTGGTGGGCTGCCATCTATGGGTCGCACAGAGTCGGACACGACTGAAGCGACTTAGCAGCAGCAGCAGCAGCTGCCCCAGGGGGCTCCTGGTACAGGATAGCAATCTTGGCGTGAGTTCCCAGTTGCTTCCCTTCCCTACTTCCCTTCCCTTTCCTACTTCCCTTCCCTTTCCTACTTCCCAGGGTGACCACCCATCTCCATTACTTTCTCAGATGTTCATCTCACCCTCACTGTTCCCCTGACTACTCCCTGCAGCCCCTTCAGGGCCTCCACTTCTACAGGCCCTTCTTCTGTGACTCACCCGAGTGTCTGCCTGTCCTCTTGGGTGTTCCTTCCACCACTGTTCCTTCAGTTACATCCACAGGGCAGTTCTCAACCTTGAAGGTCCTCAGAGCCACCTTGAGGGAATGCTGGCCCCAGCCCCGGAGTTTGATTCAACAGGTCTGGGTTAGGGATTAACAATGTGCACTTCTAACAAGTCCCCAGATGAGGCTAATGCTGTTGGTCCAGGGACCCCGGTCTGAGAAGCACTATCATTAATACGTGACTTTACGCTTACATCTGTCACTAGACTGCAAGCTTCTTGAGGTCAGGGAGCATTTCTTACACGTCTCATCTCCAGGGTCTAGCCAGTGTCAAGCAGTCATTCAGTCAACAAATATTTATTGAATGCCTGTTACGTGCTAGACACTGTTGCAGGCACTAGATTCAGCAGTTAAAAAAAAAAAATTTACACACACACACACACACAGGCTGAGCGGGCTGCTGTCCAAACAGGGGCACCGGTCCACATACGGGTTGTCCTGTGCACCCTCCTGAGGCTGGCAGGAGGCCCTGTGAGGATCCGAGACACCCTGGGAAGAAAGTGGGCAACAGCAGAGCTGAAGCTGACTCCCTGCACAGAGCATGTCACACCCCAGGCCTGCCTGCGGGCCATCGGCCATGCGGCTCCCTCCCTATCTCCAGGGAAGTACAAAGCCTGTGCCTTCATCTTTGGGCTAATCTTCTGAAAGTTTCCTCAACAAATAAAAAATGAGAGGACTCATGAAGAGCAATTTGGAAAATAACTGAACTGACCATCATGTTTACCAGCAAGACTTTCAGTATTCTTATGGTTTGCAAATGTTTTGTAAGGCCTTCCATTCAAAGCCCTGAAACGCTCTCTGCTAATTATATGGAGGGGATAATGGGCAGCATTTATGAATGGAATTCCAGACTCAAATATTTCTTCTCTTGTTAGTGGTTTCAAGAGTCAGTGAGATCAGAGAATAATATTGTCTGAGAATAAAGCTATCTTCCTATTGCTACCCCGAACCAGTGATGTAATACCAGAGTCCAACAAGTGACGATGATTTTTACATACTGAAAGACTGAAAAAAATGAATAACCTTGTTAGGAACACACTTTCATGATGGAGCCCAGGTCCACCAAATTCATTTTTATGACTCCATGCTAATCAAGTAAATTCTGATTACCAGAAAGCTTTGGATATAAATGGGGCCTTTTGGTAAGTCACACATTGACTTAAAAATGGTCAGGTTGCTGTTCATTTCCCTGGAGTAGATTACTAATTATCACCTTCATAATCCAAAGGGATTAATATTTCTGAAAAGGTGTGTACTTCTCTGCTGAGATGAGAACCTCCAATGAACCAGCCCCTTTCAGACTGGATCCCCTAAAGCTAAGACCAGGAGAAATCAATCCCTGTAGCCAACTGAACTGGTCTCATGAAATGATTGACACTTCCTTCAGTGTAAGAAAAGAACACACCACTGTACTCTGGAAAACATACAAATAAATCTAAATAAAAATATTAGTATCATTTGTATGCTAATAATAAATTAGCTTCCTTTAAAAAATTTTTTCAACTATTTACAAAATCCATTCTTATTTTCTGAGTTAACAAGACTGGATTTTAAAAGTGCAATAAAAATTCTTGAGGCCTTCAGCCCTCGTTCAGACAAGACTTCTTAGTGGTTTGAAAGACGCAGCTTCTTGTTCTGGTGCGGTTCTTCCTCCAGGGGTACAGGTCCCAACACGCCATCTGGCGGTCAAGAACAACTTAACGTCAGGAAAACGTCACTTCAAAGAAATGAGCATTTGTTAAAGTCAGAGGCTGTAAGATCAAAATAATGCTTAAGCTAAAGAGGATTATTTAAAAAATAAAAATGAAAAAGGGCATATTGATTTTATCTTTAAAATTCTCAACTGTTAAAGAACAGACTCTAGATAAGTCACTCACAATGTATCTAACCTTTTTCAAACTGGATTCATCAACAGTGTATAGACAATTCACAAAACTTTTTTTTGGGAAAAGTTATTACTGTTAGGCTGGATGAGACAACATGACCCATCTGTTGTCCAGGGAGAGAAGGGAGCTGTCTGCGGGGCAGGGAGGTGTGAGGGGACACCCTGCCACCCCCACACTCCCCCACCAGAAGGCAAGCAGACTCATCAGCTTGGTCAGGTGGGAAATGGGCCTGGCTTCCACTTCACCCCATGACCTGATTTCCCTGGCTTTCCTGGGACACACGCTGTGCATGTGTAAAGTGCACAATGTGATGGGTTTCAACACAAGCATACATCGAAGAATCCACCACCATGGTTAAGATGGTGAGTATACCCACCACCTCTGAAAGTCTCCTTTTATCCTGCTGCTTTCTGTCTCTCCAGGGGTCTGCCTGCCCTCCAAGCCTCTGTGCTCGCTTCACTCTTCCTAGTCTTAAGGACACCTGGATCAGGGTGCAGGGAGAATAGATCTGGAAAGCCTTCTCTCTTATTATGTAATATTAGAAACATTAAAAAAAGATTGTGTGTGATACAGATGGGAGTCCTAAAGCCTAATAATATATTAACACTCAAGAACCTACTTTGTTGCTGTTCACTTGCTAAGCTGTGTTTGACTCTTTCACCCCAGGCTCCTCTGTCCTCCACTCTTTCCCAGAGTTTGCTCAAGAACCTACTACCCAACCCGCAAAACTAGAATGTTACCACTTCCCATGTGCCCCCCAGTCTAATTCCATCCCTCTTTCTCCCTTATACAGAAGTAACCACTGTGCTGAATCATTTATCATTCCATTGCTTCTTAGAAATAATTTTGCCACATGTACTAACCAGTACACTATTTGCCTTCTTGTTCAACTTTATATAGAAGTTGCATTATAATGTATTTAGTCTTCTGAAACTTGATTTTTTCATTTAGCATTATATTTCTAAGATCCATCAATGTTCAAGAATGTAGATGTAATTCATTTTACTTTCACTGCTTTATAATATTCCACTGTAATATTTTAATTTCCAGAGATAAATTTTTGTGCTATTTCCAGTTTTTGCTTTTAAGAGCAATGTTGCAATGTATTATCTATCTCTGCCTTTCCTACAAAACATGTAAGAGTTTTCCTAGGGCATATGCTTAGAGGTCAAATTGCTGGGTCATGGAGCATACACATCTTCAGTTTTACAAAGATAACATTAAACTGCTTTCCCAAGGTGGCTGTGCACATTTTCAGTCCAGCCAGCAATACACAAAGGTTTTAACGACCCACCTCCTCACCAGCACTTGCTGTCGTCAAACTTTAATTCTGCAACTCTAGTAGGTACAGCAAATGGTGTGAACACTGTTGCAGTGATTTTAATTTGCATTCCCATGACTGCTAATGAGCCTGAGCATTTTTTCATGTGTTTATTAGATGTCTGTGTTTCTTCTGTTGTGAAATACCTTTAACTATCTTTTACCCATTCTCACATGAACTCAACCATTAATCAACTGTATATAATTGACAACGACGGACTACTTCATCCAACAATAGTAAAATACACATTGTTCTTAACCTCACATGGAATGTTCACCAAGAGAGACCACATTCTGGGCCATAAAACACACCCTAATAAATTTAAAAGGATAGAAATAATACAATGTCTGCTCTCAGACCACAATATAATTAAACTAGAAAAGACTAATAGAAACATAACTGGGAAATCTCAAAATATATGTGGAAGTTAAATAATACATTGCTAAATAACAAATGAGTAAAAAAAAAACAACAAAAAAAACCCCAAGATAAATTTTAAAATATTTTGGACCCAGAGGAATCGGGTGGAGAGGGAGGTGGGAGGGGGGATCCGGATGGGGAATACATGTAAATCCATGGCTGATTCATGTCAATGTATGACAAAAACCACTACAATATTGTAAAGTAATTAGCCTCCAACTAATAAAAATAAATGGAAAATTTTTTTTTTAATATTTTGAACTAAATAAAAATGCAACTTATCAAAATTTCTTCCATTCAGTGGAAGAAACGCTAGAGAAATGCTAGAGAGAAAGTGAATGTATATATGAGAAAAGAGGAATGATCTAAAATCAATGACCAGAATATATGAATCCAAAAACCAAAGTAGATTCGCGGTGGCCTGGGGCTGGAGGCAGGAGGAAACAGGGATAACTAACAAATGGGTAAGGGGATTCTTTTTGAGCTGAAGGAAAATTGTGAAATGAAGGCTGTGGTGATGGTTACACAACTCTGAATCTACCAAAACCCACCCAATTCTGTACTTTAAAAGGGCAAATTTATGGTATATGGATTATACCTCAATCAAGCTCTTATAAAATTGAAAAAGAGATAAGGATATTATTTACTGATATAAAACACTTGTTAAAAACTACATATAAAACATAAACCTGCAGTTCAGTGGACAGTCATAAAGCAAACATATTTAACCATCACCCAGGTCAAGAAATAAAGCATTACCAGCAAAATGAAAGCATTCCTCTCATCCCCTCGCCATCACGACCCCTCCTTCCCACCTCAGGACATCCCCCCACAGCATGTCACCCTTACCTTAGTGATCTAGGGACAGGGAATCCTGGCTACCAGACTCTTGATTGTAATTGGCAAAAATCTCCCCTTTCATGGCTTGCCTTTGTACTCTTTTAATGCTATCTTTTGACAAACAGATGTTCTTTATTTTAACACAGATAAATGAATTCATATTTTATGTTTAATGCTTTTTTGTGTCTTCTCCCTAACAACAGGGAATATTAACTCACCCCCCTCAAACACTATTATTGAATATATATTCTTTAATCAGATCCATATTTTTTCCTTTCATCTTTAACTACTTTTTTCCCCCCTGATAAATTTTTAAAAAGAAAGATGGAGTGGATATGTATTTTTTTCCAGACTGCAAATTAAAATTTCACTACCTGAATAAAATAAAGCTAAGTTAGAACACAGAAAATCAGGATGTTCACATAGACATTATTTTCATAAAGACTTTCATAGTTACTGATTTTTCAGAGTAATCAAATCATTGTTATTATCAAGAAAATTTTACTTATTATATTGAACTTCTACTTACCTTGAATCCAAACATAAAGATAACATAACTAATATTTTAAAATAATATTGTACAGTAATAATTCATATTCAAAATAATACACATGAGGAATTGCAAGGTCTCCTAAAAACTATATTACATTAAAAATATGTGTTAATATATACACAGTAAAACTCTGAAGACTAATAATTCATTTATGGTATCTGTGATGACTCTTAATTAGAGTATTAAAATAACCAGGACATTTCTGTTCTCTGACCAATCTGAGCTAATGTGGCTTTACCCTAACAAGAATCTACATAGCCTCATAATTTGGCTCTAGACCCATCTGTATTAATTATATGTATTTTTCCTTTCTAACTGCTCAAGAGGCTTTTGTTTTGGTTTAGAAGAGCACTGTTGCCTAGTCTCATATAAATTTAATTTATAAATTCAATTTGTGCATGATTATTTGTATTAAACTGCAGAGTCTATAGGACTAGTCATTAATCAGCACTTCCCATGACATCGAGCATACAGTCGATACACAAGTGTCTGTGCACAAACTGAAGGGCGAAAATCTAATCTGCAAAAAGAATATGCTCACCTCCAACCACAGCAATTTCCAACACCTGATCATTACAAGTCACTATTTTTCTTTTCTTAGCAACAAAATCAACCTCAATAAAGGACTTGTAGATACTTACTCTCTCTGCCTTCAGGCTCATTTTGCTCAAGAACACCAGTTCTTGATGGATTCAGTTGCCACTATAAAAGGACACAAACATTTTATGTATATGTTTAAGAAGGTTTTAATAAATAGCATTTCAGCATTGTGCTTTCAAATATCCAAACAGCTTAAAACAATAAGAAAAGTTAGTGTGTCATACCAACCAAGCCCTAATAACAATTTTGGATGACCCTGAAGATATGACTGATGATTAAGGATCGAAATTCTTAGAGAATCTTATATGCATGGTTTAGTAAGTATTTTTTAGGTGCTTTATATGTTCCAGGCACCCTGGACTCAAACAGAAAAGTCAAGTTGAAATCTATAAACAGTACTATTATATGCTTTTTGTACTTAACCGCAAACTATAGCATATAAAAGTTACATTAAGTGCCAGAATTATCATTAAAAAGCAACACACAATTCTGGACAGGATCCTTTTGCTATAAAGAACTTTACTGGGACAACTGGTAAACCCACTGAACTCTGTGGATTAAATAGTAGCAACGGATCAATGAAAATTTCCTGAGTTTTGTGGTTGTATTGTGGTTATGTAGGATAATCTACTGTTTGAGGAAATACACATGAAAGTATTTAAGAGTGACTTGGCATCATGGCAACAACTTAGCTCTCAAGTGTTTCTGGAAAAAATTCTTCGTAGTGTTTTTGTAACTTTTCTGCATGCTTGAGATTATTTCTAAAAAGAGAAAGGTTTTTAGAAACCAGAGTAGTTAAAAAAAAACATGAGGAATTAAAGTTCTAAGTTTTCCACAAAACAGTTGCCACGTCAGCAGTTCTTTGGAAATATCAAATACTAATTGCTTCTAATTTTTTCCTGATTTTTCTCATGAGAAATGCATGTGTGTGTGTGTGTGTGTGTGTGCATGCATGTGTGTATGTGTCTGTGTCCCCTTCTTTTGTGTAATCTTAAACTTTAAATTATGTTCACCTCTATCTATTACGCTCTACTACTGAATTTAAGTTGGCTTAAAGTTCAACATTCAGAAAACGAAGATCATGGCATCTGGTCCCATCACTTCATGGCAAATAGATGGGGAAACAGTGGAAACAGTGGCAGACTTTATTTTGGGGGGCTCCAAAATCACTGCAGATGGTGGCTGCAGCCATGAAACTAAAAGACGCTTCCTCCTTGGAAGAAAAGTTATGATCAACCTAGACAGCATATTAAAAAGCTGAGACATTACTTTGCCAACAAGGGTCCATCTAGTCAAAGCTACGGCTTTTCCAGTAGTCATGTACGGATGTGAGAGTTGGACTATAAAGAAAGCTGAGTGCTGAAGAATTGATGCTTTTGAACTGTGGTGTTGGGAATTCCCTGGTGGTCCAGTGGCTAAGACTCTGCGCTCCTGATACAGGGGGGCTGGGTTCGATCCCTGGTCAGGGAACTAGATCCCACATGCCACAACTAAGACTCTCTGCAGCCAAATGAATAAAAATAAATGTTTAAAAAAAAAAAAATGAACTGTGGTGTTGGAGAAGACTCTTGAAAGTCCCTTGGACTGCAAGGAGATCCAACCAGTCCATTCTAAAGGAGATCAGTCCTGGGTGTTCATTGGAAGGACTGATGCTGAAGCTGAAACTCCCATACTTTGGCCACCTGATGCGAACAACTGACTCATTTGAAAAGACCCTGATGCTGGGAGGGATTGGGGGCAGGAAGAAAAGGGGACGACAGAGGATGAGATGGCTGGATGGCATCACCAACTCAATGGACATGGGTTTGGGTGGACTCTGGGAGTTGGTGATGGACAGGGAGGCCTGGCATGCTGTGGTTCATGGGGCTGCAAAGAGTCGGACACAACTGAATGACTGAACTGAACTACTGAATTTAAAAAAAAAAGGCTGTGGGAAGAGGTGGGTCAGGGACTTTCTTTTGTTAGCCACCAGATGGCACTATAGAACCAACTAATTCAAGGTCTGTAAGGTCAAGGGCTTCCCTGGTAGCTCAGCTGGTAAAGAATCCACCTGTGATGTGAGACTTGGGTTGGATCCCTGGATTGGGAAGATATCCTGGAGGAGGGCATGGCAACCCACTCCAGTATTCTTGCCTGGAGAATCCCCATGGACAGAGGAGCCTGACGGGCCACAGTCCATAGGGTCCCTGAGGACGACACGAGAGCCTAGGCACAGCACAGCACCAGGTCAAGGTAAAATTCTCTCTCTAGAGACATATATTCAGAAGGCAGATCCTAAGCTGAACATTTGTGACTAGGCAAGTGCTTGCACATAAAAATAAACTCAGTGATAAAATTTTGTTGAGACTCTTTAAAAGGGTAAGAATCACTAGTTTAAAATATGCAGCAGAGTAACTTAACAACATGGGCTTCCCAGGTGGCTCAGTGGTAGAGTTTGCCTCCCAATGCAGGGGACATGGGTTCGATCCCTTGGTTGAGAAGATTCCCAGAAGGAGGAAATGACAACCTACTCCAGTATTCTTGCCTGGAAAATCCCACGGACAGAGGAGCCTGGCGGGCTACAGCCCATGGGGTCACAAAACAGTCGGACATGACTTAGCGACTAAACAACAGCTATCAACATAATATGAAGTATATTTGAAAAAAATGTGTATCTACTTACTGTAAATTTGCTGACACCTTCAAGTTCCCCAAATCTCATGTAAGAGATGTCTGCCTTCTTTTTTCCAACATCTACATCCCCTGCATAGATTTGTTTTATGCCTGCACCTTTAATTAAGGGTACACATTCATCACAAGGGCACTTGGTCACAAAAATCATACTTTTTTCTTCTGGTTTTATTTCTTGACACCTACAAAAATATATATACATATGAAAAAATTAGGAGGGTAGCTTCTAAAAGGGTAAGTTATGTTTTAGAAAAATCTTGAAACATTAAAATTGAGCCACTTTGGAAACAGATTTACAATATTATATACAATAATGATCAAACCTTTTTCTTGCTGAATTAGTCAATGCCAAGATTTTCACTATTTAGACTACAAAAGAAAAGAAAACAGACAGAATAATGCTTTCTAAGTAGGAAACTCTTTATAAAGCCAGAATTATGGGCCAGAACTAATGCCTTCCCTGAGAATGTCCCATGTGTGATTAGACATTAAGTCATCCTGGTAGCCAGAAGGTCTACCTCTCATCTGGTGCCTCACAGATATTTAATAAATGCTTACTAAATTGATTAATGTTAGAGTTCTGTTTTGAGTTACAGTTCCCTTACTGCTTTTACCTCACATAGGATAATTTAACAAACACTTGGATTTGACAAAATGAAGCAAGTAAATCTAATGAAGAGTTCAAGGAAAAAAGCCTGTGTAGTGAAATTCTGCACGGCGGGGTAGTTTAGGACTGAGGATAGAGGCATTGTACTTCTCGGTTCTGTGGTTTACAAAGCTCTCGGTCTTATGCTCCCCATCACTAGCCTTCCACATCCATATCCTCAGTTTAGAGTCTCATTCTGTTCCCCTGGACCAGGGAAGCAGAATTGTATGCATCTAGCCTGTTCAAACCATACACCTGCAACCAAAGTAACCATTACTGTAGCTCTGTCAATGTCTTTCCACTACTACCAAATGAGGTCTAAACTCAAGGTCCTCCCTTGTCAGTCCCAAGCTAGCCCGTGGTCCAGCCTAACTGGAACATCTATATTCCTAAACACATAAGCACTTTCCGACTTCTAGCCCACTGCTATGCCTCAGCCAAGAATGGTTTCCCTTCAAGTAAGCATCTTCAATTGCCATAGTCCTACCAAACCTTTAAAGCTCAGCTCAAATGCCAGTTTCTCCATAAAGGTTTTCCCTCACACTCCCCCTCCATCTATGTACTGCAGCCCCTGAATTTTCACCCACTTTGTGTTGGCCCTTCCCACACAACTGATCATGTTAGGTTGAGTATAGTCTTATATCCCACACTGGACTATAAACCCCTCAGGACAGAAACCATGACTCATACAGATTTGAATCTCCCAAGAGCACCCACTAAACGGTAAATGCTGAGAAAGATCTGTGGAAATTATCTAAATTAACATTGAAAGGAGGTAATGCCAGCGATAATCTCTAACAAAAACTATGTTAAAGCAATTTGGTTCATAATAATATCTATATTCATAAATACATGCTCAGAATTTAGAAAACAAAGGTGATCTTATAATGCAGAAATATGCAAGACCTTAAGGACAAACTTTAAGCAGTTTTATCCTGGAGAGAGAAGGAAGAAAGGAAAAAAAGATTTGCTCGATAAATTTGAAGGCCTGGAGGATCCCTGACAATGGCCTCTGGTCATGTAGCAAAAACCAAGTATGACCGGAGCTATACTTCTGAAAAGGATATTTCTTGGAATTTTTTAAAAGGCAATAAGTTACAGCAAAATGAAAGCTAATTTCAACTAGCCCTTACTACATTTTATACAAAATATACATAAACGGATTTCATACCTAAATGTTAAGGCATTCTGTTCCGCATGCACGATGTATCTGAATTTCCTTATTTCTCTGTCTTTCTGCTTGTCATCCATGTGCGGGAAGTCAGCATACTCGGATCCAACAGGAAAAGCATTATAACCGCATCCTATGAAGTACATGGCGCCCGTCCCATCACAACTTCTCTATGGAAAGTGAGTGAACCAACAAAGCTGTGTTCAACATTCTGAAAAGACATCTTACATTGTATCTTTAAAGCCTAGTATCACACTTTGTATAATGGATTCACTTTTCCATAATATACTATAAAGCTATGGCAAACCTAGACAGCATATTGAAAAGCAGAGACTTGGCTGACAAAGGTCTGTATAGTCAAAGCTATGGTTTTTCCAGTAGTCATGTATGCATGTGAGAGTTGGACCATAAAGAAGGCTGAGTGCTGAAGAACTGATGCTTTCAAATTGTGGTGCTGGAGAAGACTCTCAGGAGTCCCATGGACAGCAATCCCACAGAAAATCAACCTTGAATATTCATTGAAAGGACTGAAGCTGAAGTGCCAATACTGTGACCACCTCATGCAAAGACCCGACTCATTGGAAAGACCCTGATGCTGGGAAGAACTGAGGGCGGGAGGAGAAGGGGACGACAGAGGATGAGATGGTTGGATGGCATCATCGACTCAATGGACATGAGTTTGAGCAAGCTCTGGGAGATAGGGAAGGGCAGGGAAGCCTGGACTACTACAGTCCATGGGGTCGCAAAGAGTCGGACACAACTTAGTGACTCAACAATGAACAACAGTGATAAACTGAGCCATCAGAAAAATACAGTATTAGATTTTCCTTCAGCAGGGTGATCTTGTCAAAGTTAAATTTTAAGCAGGCTGATCATCTCTAGTATATATGTATATATTTTTCCCCATGATTAAGAAGTTGAATATTTTATTAAATTGTTTATTCTCCCGCAAGGCTGTTGCTTCACTGTATAAAAACAGCACTAGCAAAAACAGTATATTGCAAAATTAAGACAGTAATATTCTTCACTGGACACTATACAACTAACAAACTTTTCTCCACTGGCAGTTATTTCTAGTGGGAAGATCATTTTGACCCAAATCCAAGGATAGCTGTAAGCAAGTTACAATGTCATATAAGGTATACGATAACCATGTTATCCTTGAATTACATAATTTTTGTAATTAGTTTTACCAGAGATAATTTTCAGGAATTCTGAATATTATAACAGGAGCCTAGCCTAAAAATCACAGGATGCTGTGGAAAAGATGCACAGTGTTTATCTGAAGGCATTAGAAAGTTAAGAGGTATTTTCTTCAGGAAACATTGTTGCAAGTAGTTTCTTTTGCTAAAAGTTCTTTTTAAGTATCTATCCACCACTAATTTAAGGCAACTATGCTAGATTAAGTTGTTTCAAAGTAGTTTACTTAGGGGTTCCATTTTCATTCCTCAATAGATTTTAAGATTTTATGTATTTCTCATAAGCTTCTTCACTCATTAGTTCATCTAGTTCTGAAGGGTTACTGAATGTCATCTTGATCAGCCAACCATCTTCATAACAAGACCTCTTGACAAGTCCTGGATTTTCTGCTAGAGCTTTATTAATTTCAGTTACTTCTCCTGATAGAGGAGAATAGAGTTCACTAGCAGCTTTCACACTTTCCAAAGCACCAAACTCCTCTTGTTTGTTCAACTTTGTCCCAACTTCAGGCAGACTACAGCACCTAACATCTCCCAAAGCTTCCTGTGCAAAATTGCTGATTCCCACTGTTACTGTTCCAGCACCGTTTTCTGTTGTTACCCTGTGTTTTTCTGTGAATTTCCGCACCGACAGCAGCGCAGGGCCGCTGCGCAGCGCCCGGATGGCACCCGCCCGCCGTCCCCAGGGCCGCGGCGAGCAGCGCGCGGGGGCCCAGATGGCGCGCAGGCTGCCGACCGCGCCGCGCGCTCCGCACCGCTTGCAGCGCCACGTTCGCACGGGTGCCCATCTCTAGTATGTGGTATCAAGACAGTCCTTCATTTTAGCGGTTAGTTAAACACTCGCTTAATTCACAAGCTCTCTCACTTGACTCTGACATCCCTCCCTGAGAGGTTATAAAATCCTGGAGAACAGAAACCATGTTTTATACCCTCTTTCTGGCCCTTAAAGCACACCTATTATAGTGGTCCATACAGAGCAGGTACTCTATATTATTATAAATTATTGTTAATTTATTATATGTTCTGTGCTGTGCTGCTGGCTAGCAAGTCAGAAATTCTAAAAATATTTTGAACAATTTCTGTTTGGGGTTAAACATGTGCTATTATATATATAGTTGGAAAATAATCTATTTTCCTTTCATCTTTATGTTTACTGAGCCTCTATTACGTGTGTGTGTGTATATAAAATAGAACTTCCTACATAAGTGGCATTTTTCTTTCTCCTTGTCAGTGGCATACTAGGTATTGATATGAATGCTTTATCAACTCTAAGAGTGAAGTATTTAATAAACCAAACCTGTTCATAATAGTTTGGAAAATGCTATCAACCTCACTAAATTTCAATATATTAATATTATAATTACTCATGTGATAGTATCAACAGTATCATACTTACTGTCTCCTAGTTCCATTCCTTCTCAACACATCCCCATAATTTCAAGTCCTCATCATCTCTTTTCTTAATCTCCCTACCTCCTGTCTAGCCCCACTTTATTTTTAAAATGCAAATCTGATCATTTTTCCACTTAAGATATTCTTGGATTTCACTGTCCAGTACAGGAGCCATTAGGCACACGTGGTCAGCGCAAACCGAGAGGTGCCAGAAGATGCCCTGGAGAAGGAACTGGCAACCCACTCCAGGGTTCCTGCCTGGAAGATCTCATGGACAGAGGAGCCTAGTGGGCTACAGGCAAGGGGGTCGCAGAAGAGTCTGACATGACTGAAGTGACTAAACAACAACAAATAGGTATAAAATACACACAGAATTATGAAGACTCAATACTCTCCTCAAATGCAAAGTATTTTATTAAAAATATTAACCAATATTTTTATATTGGTTACATGCTGAAATGGTAATATTTCTCAACAGGTAATGAAGTATATTCCTAAAATTAATTCACCTGTTTCTTATTTTTTTAATGAGGCTCCTAAGAATTTTTAAATCCCATATGTGGCTTGCTTTTTATTTCTGCTGGTTAGTGCTATGCTAGGGTATCCCCACTGTCGAAAAGATAGAGTCTAAACTCTCCATGGTATACAAAATTCTTCATAGTGCAGCCTAATTTTTTTGCTACTCTACTAGACATAGGACTCTGGACTCCAATGTGCCAAATCGCTTGCATTTCCCCATATTCTTACGCACTACCTTTGGGTGTTACCCTCCGAGTCCCACTAACTTGCTCTGCTGATGAACTCCTCCTCCTTCTTCAAGATTAATAGCACCTGACCTCCTCCAAGAATGCTTTACTTATTTCTCCGAGCAGAGAAAGAGGCCTCCTCTATGCTCTCACGACGTCATGTTATGATTACAGTTATATGCCCGTCTCTTTTTCACCTCTGTCTCCATCACTAGACTGTGTAAGGCCATGAAGGGTGGAATATGTGGCCTTCAACTTCCCACTGTTCACGGGGGTACAGAGTCTACCCTGTCCCGTGGAAGGTGTTGAATGAAGGTTTACTAAATGAACATATCTATCCAGAAAACTGCTGAAAGCACAAAATGTTTTTAGAACTTAATAAATACCCTAATAAGAAATACTAATCCCCATGGGTCAATAAAATGTCATGCACTTAAGATCAAAATATGTTAAATAAAATCAAGTTTAAATGATTATAAAGGATTAATTTCACACTTACAGATTTTCCTTCTGCCCAGATGACTGCCCCGACTCCTGTTTTATGATCCTCTGAAAGATACATGGCATGTGACTCAGTGAAAACCAATGATCTGTTAGTTTCAGAAATAGATTGTTTTTCCAAAAATAATAAACATATTTATTGAAATATACTGCATAAATGTAGCAGCAATCCTGACAACCTCACTAATTATGGAAAAGTATGAGAATAAATACTGTCAAACATAGAATATGGGAGCTAGGTATGAACTAATATAGACAGTGTCACCACCAACCCAGTCACTGATGATGCCTGTGCAGAGACCACTGCAGTAGCAGTGTCCACACTTTGGTGACTTCAAAGCTGTAACCAGACTTTAGGGTAACTTTACTGAATTTCCACCAAGTCAGTTTTTAAATATCTATTTCTAATAGATGATGAAAGTAAGACAGAAGTTTCTGAACTAATGGATTTGGTGTAATAGAATAACCATTCACAACAATCAAATGTATCTTTTCCTAGCAATTTTTGCATTCTCATCAAGGAAAATACATTTCATGGACGTGTTCTTGCTATGAAAAAAGTTCAAGCTCATAAACATATATCTTTACGGGCCTTCACATCCATACACACACACACACACACACACACACACACACATATTGCTGGAATATACATGAAAGGAGTTTTAATTTACACAAAATGATGTCCTTTCCCTGACCTTCAGAGTTTACCTTGTGGGGAGAAGAATGCCAAGTTGGTGACATGATGCTCGTTTCTAAATCAAGTGGTAGAAGTTATAAATATTAGATTAAAATTTCCCTGCAGAACCAATTACTTTGCAACAAGCAAAGCTCTATTTATTTAAACTATTAATCTTAAACAGAAAATACAAAACCAAAATAGAAATTCTACATATTCAAATTACGTGATTAAGATTTTAGGTCTCTTCACCCAACGGGCTTGCCTTCCTCTGACATGAAGAATTTCATAACCAAGACTTCCCTTTATTGATACCTGAGTCCATACACTCATGAAGCTCATGGTCTGGCATGGGAGGAAGGTGGTAACGAGAAAGAGTCTAAAAGCAGAGGCAGTGTGCTGGGCTATAAAGGAAAGGAGCGTGATACGAGGAACGGTGTGGCAGGAATGTACTTTAGAGGTGGAGACTGTCAGCAAAGGGATTTGGGGATAAACAAAGTCTTGTGCCTTCCAAGATCTTCAGAATATAACATGGTGAGAAAAGAACATAATAATGGCTTTATGCTCATTTCTAAGGCAAGTAGCAGAAGCTAAAAACCAAAACCTTTAAGTAAAATTGTACTTAATACATGCATAAATCTGGAACAAAAAATGAAAAACTCATAGAAATTCTTCAAATCCCAAGTTTTTAATTTTAAAAGTTAAAAATATTAACTTTATCTAGAGAGCTCAGGGCAGTGACTAACATATGGTAAAAGCTCAAAAACCGTTTGCTGAATGAAAAAAAAAACAGAGTAATATGATTTTAATGAAATAAGAATATCTATTTGCTGGGGGGGGGGGAGAGAAATTCTTCGTATCAAGTCTACTTTTCCTACCACTTCCTGTCTTTCCTAGAAGACACTAAGTATTCTTCATATTATTCTTTTTCAGTCCAGAAGCCACTTTTTCTGTTTCAATCTAAGGACAGACTAAATCTTGTCAAGAGGGGGAAAAAACGTGGATTTTTAAAAATTTTTCTTCTTTTTTTAGAATTTTGTTTATGGCTGTGCTGGGTCTTCATTGCGGTGAGTGGGGGCTATTCTCTAGTTGCCGTGTGAGAGCTTCCCACTGAGGTGGCTCCTCGTTGCAGAGCGTGGGCGCTTATCTAGGTTGCCCAGGTTTCAGGAGCTGGGGCACATGGGCCCAGCAGCTGCAGCTCCCCGGCTCTCCAGCACAGGTTCAATAGCATCTGGGCTTAGCTGTCTCACAGCATGTGGATCTTCCTGAATCAGGGATTGAAGTCGTGTCTCCTGCATTGGCAGGCAGGTTCTTTCCACCGAGCCACCAGGGAAGCCCCCCAAAACGTGATTTTTAAACTAAGCTCCACTGTTCAGCTAAGGTTAGTTTCACCAAAAGAATATACTTTACTACATGTCTTTTGAAATCGGAATAAAATTTCATCCATATACAATGGAGTAGGTTTCACTCAGCTCTCAAGGTTGGATGACAGATGAGGTAATTTCTCAAAAATCTTTTCACATCTGTAATTTTTGTAAAACTTCTTTAAAAAAAAATCTTTCATGTCTATTAACTGCTACCCAGGATCTGCTCATTCACAGGGTTTTCTCTGTATACCCTTGAAGGAAAGGTCAACCTGTAATCACTAAGCCAAACTCCTAGGACCCTTTGTTCACCGAAAGTCAGAGGACTCTTTGCTATTGTTTTGGAACACAGGCATGGTTATTTTCACTCCCAATACTGTGGTCACATCAGGGTTTGTCCAAGTGTGGTCCACAGACCAACTGCATCAGAATCACTGGACGCTTGTTCAAAAGGCAGACTCCTGACCCCCGTGGAAACTCCCTGAATTAACCTCTCCAAGGGAGGCGGCAGACTTGGAAACCTAGATTTCTCATGAGCATTGCCTCAACTGAAAGTCGAGAACCGCTGAGTTATGATTTGAAACAGTTAATTAAGCTTTTTGGCTATATCACTCTACTTTCATCATCAACATTGTGTAGTTCAGGAGGAAGGCATAATTGTCAGCTTTGGAAAACACCTAGTCTAATGGAAAACAGGATATAAAAAGAAATCAAAACTCACACTTAAACAAGATAGATAAGATGCGATGCCCTACAGTTGTTTGGCATCATACAGTTTGTGCCTGTAGCAGAATCAAATTCTTTTAAGAATCGCGTGATGATTAACCCTGTTGAATGTTGGAATCCCTTGCAGAATTTTAAAAATTCACAGGCCTAGGACATACCCACAGGGACCAGGCTTAGTAGGTCTGGGTTAGAATTTGAGCATTTGTACTTAGGACTTCCCTGGTGGCCCAGATGGTAAAGCATCTGCCTACAATGTGGGAGACCTGGGTTCAATCCCTGTGTCAGGAAGATCCTCTGGAGAAGGAAATGGGAACCCACTCCAGTACTCTTGCCTGGAAAATCCCATGGGCAGAGGAACCTGGTGGGCTACAGTCCACGGGGTTGCAAAGAGTCGGACACGACTGAGTAATTAAACTTTCACTTTTAATAAAGGTTTCTATGGTGATCCTGACAAGCTGCCTTTAAAAACTCCATTTTACTGAAATTATTTCAACTCGCGGTCTTTGTTGAGCATGTACTGCAGACCAGTGCATCTGTATGGATTTTCTCTGAAGATTTTCTCTATCCTCCTTCTCTTCTTGGGATAAGTTTTAAAATTCCTACTATATAGCCCACTCACCAGATATTCCTCTACTGTTCCTCCCGACGGCATTTTCTTTTCCCTAGTTCAAAGCTGCATTTTAAAAAGTGATCATCATTCTACTTTCAAAAATGTTATGTCTGGTAAGATGTAAAAACACTATTCTGTAACTGGAAATATAGATACCACCCTTTCTCATGATAAGGTAAAATTCCCAAGTAATATTTTCCTTCTTCACATACATACTCATGTACAATTTAATAAAGTAAAAATTGTTTGATTTCTCCCCTTGCTGTTTGAAAACATACCAGAAATTGGAAGAATCTGCCAAATTTTCTTTACTTTGATTCTACTGGTTATTAGAAATTCATATTTTTAGTTTAAAGATATTTTAAAGTTTTTACTAAATACTGAATACATATAGAATATTGAGCAGTTAAAAAAGAGGACTGATTCTGGTTCTCTCTTTTTGCCCTTTCTCTAGTGGAGGGCTCATTCAACTGGGAAATGATAAAAGCAAGAAGCAGAAAGGGCTGAATTAGATCCTGATTTATAAATGCAGCATCCAATACAGGCCATAAGAAATCCTAAAACTGCTCTAAGAAAGAGTTGTCTACTCAAGGGTCTCACTAACTTCTCTATATTGGCATGAGCAGCAACACTTTAGTATCTAAGAGTCAATAAAGGCTACCAGAAGTGAAATGAACACCACTTTATGTCTGACACAAATACAACCCCATCAACCCCGATTTAGGAACTAAGCGTGTAACTCACCAGTTCGATATGCCAGTAACCTGGCCTGAATCATGCAGTGCCTTGCAATTTCTTGTGGCAAACTTTGATTGTGAATTTCATTACTGTGTTCGGTGTTGCCACAATAAAATCCGTAGTGTTTAAAGTTGGGCACGCTGGAAGCTACTGCGGCCAGGAGAAGGACAAGGTCTTTCATGTTCTGCCTTAGATTGCTAAAGTACGGATTCTCACACAAGTTCTCCAAACCTATAGTCATCAGTATTTGCTTATGCATTTCTTCATTGGAAACCAAAAATATCATTTCATATTCTTTTATTCTCTCTTGTTTACATTCAGAATAAAAATCAAAGTTAGTGTCTGGCAATGTTTTGGAAATTTTTTGAATAAAGTCACATTTGTAAGAGGTCTCCTCTACAAACTGCACCATGTAACACACCACAGGCTGAAGTAAGACACACACGTGGGCCCGACTGTTTGACTTCAGTCTTTCCACTGCTTTGGCATCTAACTTTGCATCTTCGAAACCAGAAGCCTCAGCGAGCAAACTTATTTCTGGGTCAGCAGGCCAATATGAAATTCGATTAACTCCAGCTGAAATACAAAAATATGAAAGGTAGTTAGCAGATGCCTGCTGAAATTAAGGGTTTTCTTGATAAATCCATTATACCATTGCGGTAGATTCTGAGGTCCCAACGTAATAAATGTCTATTACCAAATCACCAGTAACATAGCCCGAGTGTTGGCAAACTGTGGCCACATGCCAAATTTGTCCCGTTGCCTACTTTTGTACAGCTTGCGGGTCAAGAGTGGCTTTCACAGCTTTAAATAGTTGAGAAAATCAAAAGGAAAATACTTGTAACACAATGAAAATTACATAAAATTCAAATTTCAGTGCCCGTAAAGATTTGTGGGAACACAAATCATTGACATAGTCTCATTGTTTCTGTACTATGATGGATTAGCTGAGCTGAGAGCTGAATAGTTGTATGAATACGATACAGCCTGCAAAGCCTAAAATACTTATTATGAGGCCCTTTATAGGATATGTTTGCTGACAACAAAGCCCATGGGAAGTATCTATGGAATCAATGGTTTTGCTAAGTGTGGTCCCAAAGCCCAGAGCTAGGAAGATGTACCAGGGTCCTCTAAGTAATGAAATGGCTGCTTCTAGAAATAGTACAGCATAACTGACATTGACTAGAGTTTTGAACCTAAAATAAACAATTCATCCACGCATGAAAAATGTACTGGTACTTTAAACTCTTTCTCTGGGAAGCTCGTCTAAGAAAATATTTGAAGTAAAGACAAAAAATAAAAATTCATGTACATACATGTTTCGTGCAGCATTGTTTAAAACAGTAAAAATAGAAAAAAATCTAAATGGCCAAAACGGGGGCACAGTTTAACACATTACAGTCCTCCTCATAATAAAATATAAAGTTATCCAAAACATCCACAAAGAATTTATAACGTGATGGGAGCAGGGAAGCAGGGGGAGAGAAAGAAGTGTGAACTGCTTTTAAGAATGCAAAATTAAAGACAAAACAACAAACTGGAAGGAACATTTTTCAGTCAACGTAGCAGAGGAAAAGTGAGTCATTTTAATATGGGCTGCTGTCCTCAGCGGCTCAGTCGTGTCCGACGCTTTGCGACCCCATGGGCTGTAGCCCGCCAGGCTCCTCTGTCCATGGGACCCTCCAGGCAAGAGTACTGGAGGGGGTTGCCAGGCCCTCCTCCAGGGGGATCTTTGTGACCCGCATCAAACCCGGAAGCCGGATCAAACCCAGCAGTACTGCAGGTGGATTCTTTACCGCTGAGCCACCAAGGAGTCCCATCTTTAACGTACAGAGATCGAAATTCTTGAGAGCACATGTGGATTGACAGGAGAGAAAGTAAATTTACAAAAGAGAAAGCAAAACTGAATAACAAACATGAAAACAGTCTTAAATTTGTGTTTGGAACTGAACAACAAGACGCCTAATACAGAATTAAACACATAAATGTTCATCAATTAACTAGTATTTACAACAAAGAAACCCCTTTGCTCATGTCTCATATAATTTCCATTAGAAAAGGCATTTATGTTTTTTTATCATTGTGCCCAGAGGTGAATAAACAGATGGCCCACAGGTTTTCTATATTAAAAATAATAAACATCTGAGTTGAACAAACGCACATTTCGATCTACTCCTTGCTACTATAGACTTACTGTGGCTGGGGCTGCAAGGTAACTGTGAAGGCCTCCTTTGAAGGAGGCTCCAGCCACAAAACCACTTCTTCGGGAAGTGCCTACAGCTCCAGGGAACTCCCCTTACCACCAATCTGATCTTTACTCTCCTGCATTGGCAGGCAGATTCCTTACCACTAGCCACCTGGGAAGCTCATGTAAAAGACATACCTTTTTTTTAATAGGAAAATGGTCTGGATACATACCTAGGTGCAAAACAGAATCATAAACACAAAGATTAGAGACTAGCCCAGTGTGTACAGATAGCTATACATTAATTCTTTATGGTCCTCCTTCCAAGGGGTAGAGTAGTCATTGGGAGGCAGCCACCCAGCCAGGAATTACAGTTCCCACAATGGACACAAACAGAAATGGTGTCTGTGACTTCCCCAGGCCAGGGTTTTTAAGAAACGGGTATGCTTTCTCTTGCTTTCCCTAGTGGCTCAGTGGTAAAGAATCCGCCTGCCAACACAGGAGACTTGGGTTTGATCCCTGAGGTTGGAAGATCCCCTGAAGAAGTAAATGACAACCCACTACAGTATTCATGCCTGGGAAATCCCACGGACAGAGGAGCCTGGTGGGCTACAGTTCACGAGGTCACAAAAGCAGCAGACAAGACTTAGAGGCTAAACAACAATAACAAAGCAACATTTTTTAAACATTCAAAGAGTCAGACACGACTTAGTGACTAAACAACAAAATGACTTCTCTACCCTGTCTCCAGACACAGGAGAGGCCAGCAGGGATTCCAGTAGCAATGCAACAGAAGATGCTGAGGCCCACAGATCAACCATGTAATAGCTGGCTGCTGTTTGCTAACACCTGCATTGAACTGTTACATGCGTGATGAGTATCTAATATATTCAGCCGCTGGAATGTTGTTGGTGTTTGTTAAAGCAGCTAGTATTAGTCTGCCAATACACGAAGGTCACCTAACTAGTAAGTGACACAGCTGAGACCAGAATACATGTTTTCTGATTCTTCTTCTTACAGTATATCAAACTGTCTTCAGATACATATATATTTTTTTAAATTATATTAGGCAATTTGATTTGTTCTCAGATAAGTGCGATTAATCCCCAACAAAGCCTTATCTGCACTTACCATTTACAATCATTTTCAAACAAGCAGAACATGGCTTTCTGGAAAAATAGAGATCACAGTTTTTCAGCTTTGACCCATGTTTTATCAGAGCAATTTTCCCAGCATGTAAATCTTCACTTGAACAGTGGAGACCAACAATTTTCATATTTTTCACCACCACAAGACCAGTTTTCTTCACCTATATTAAAATATAAAAGTAATTTATTTTATAATATCTAATGATCATATCATGGATTATACTTGATTTATGAATAAAATGAAAGTTTAATTCTTTTTTTTTTTTGGAAAGTTTATTTCTTCATCTGAACATAGTTTGAACAAATGTACATTTCTCATTAGGTCCAAACATTTTTCTGAAGGTTTTAAGTGTTGACTTTATACCAGAAATTTTCTAAATCTAGGCTTTCTTAACCAAACAAGCATTTAATGATCACAAATTTATCCTAGTAAAAAATGAATTACTTTTTACCCTAGTAAAGGGCAATCATGAAGATGATTTGACTTGTTTCTTATAGCATATAGCCTAAGACTACTTAGTACTGAGGTTCTAGATAGTAAGAAGGAAAAATTTGTCAAACCCTGTGATTTTACACATGGGTAAGTGAAGCCCAGAAAATTTACATGACTTTCTGAAAGACTCACAGGTGGTACAAGCCAGAACTAAATCAGAGGTCATCTTAAATTTAAAAAAAAAAAAATAATTTTTTTATTGAAGTATAGTTGATTTACAACACTGTATTAGCTACTGCTGTAAAGCAAAGTGACTCAGTCACACATGTACACACTCATCTTTTTATGTACATTCTTTCCCATTATGGTTAACCATAGGATATTGAATATAGTTTTCTATGCCATATAATAGGACCTTGCCATTTATCCATTCTATATAGATAAAAGTTTACATCTACTAACTAAAAAATTTTAATTGATCATATTTTGCTTTTTATTCTTATTTATTTACTTATTTGGCTTTGGCATGTGGGATTTTAGTTCCCTGACTGGCGATTGAACCTGTGCCCTCTGCATTGGGAGCACAGTGTCTTAACCACTGGACCACGAGGGCAGTCCCTAAAATATTTTAAATGCTGACTAAAATAAAGATAATTCTCAACTTCTTTCTAACAAACGATTCTACTAATTTTTAAAACTATGGCAGTCTAGACTAATGTGGTTAGGATCCACCTCCCACAAACACATAGGTTATTTATAATTTTTTAAATGTTTTAAAACATATCGTCAAGCTCAAGGAAAGGAAGACATAACCTCAGGTGTTAGAAAGGGAGAGAGAACTCAAAGCAAGAGCAGTAAGCCAAAGCCATCTCAGCGGTCTCCCACCCACAGTAAGAGGCTGGGCTGACTTATTTTTCAATCCCAGAAGCTGGGCATGGGCTGAAGGGCTAAAGAGTGGTTCCTTTAAACCTAAGGTGACCTAATTTATACAGATACTAATCAAAAAGGCAGATGCAACAATATTACATCAGATAAAACACATTAAGGTTAAAAATCAGTTCTGCGTGTGCCACAAAATAGCCGTTTTCACAGCAAAAGATTCTGAAGGAAGAGACATAAAACTAACCCTTGGGTTCATGAGGGATTTTACAATACGAGGGGGACTTGGGCTGAGAACAGTGTCCATTATTCCCTATTCCCTTTCAAAAAGATTTTACTCTAAAGTTATTCTCAAGAGGACACATCTGAAATCACTTTCAAGAAGAGACCAAACTAAAAGAGCCAAGTTTCAGTTTCAGTTATGAGTATAAATTTCTGTAACGGTGGAAAATGAGACTCAATGGAATATCTAAAAATCATTCTTAAAAAATGAAGCATTACTCATCAATTAATTTTTTTATTGGAACAATCTTTTAGGCCACATTTATCACTTTTTTTGTTGTTGAGAGTACTTTTTACTTTCGAAAATATCTTTTTTTTCTTCCCATTTTGTTTCTAGCTAGGGCCAAAACCTCAAGTTTGAGACCAGGATCCTCCCATCCCAAACTTAAAGCCAATAAAAGCCTCTGTTGCGTTCCATTCTGGGACCTCTGCTTACTTCAACTCCCAGAAGACCAAATCTTTGCAGTGAGTCACTGTTCTGGATCCTGATTTTGCTTCACTTCACTAACATCTTGGCAAGTCGCCTACGTAATCCTAATCACATAGTTTTACAGTAAAACAGAACAGAAGTGAAAGAGGACAGTCTGTTTTGTATACGTTCATTACTTTCTTCCTTTTGCCTTTCTTATAATTAAAAACATCTAAATATCCTCAAACAAATTATTTCTATATTCTTGTTGAGCATTTTCGAGACTCACTCTCAGAAATAACCAGAAGTCTCCAGGAATGTACATCAAGGTAACTTTTTTGTACAACAAAAATGTACAACAAGGGAACTTTTTTCCAAATATGAATGTTTTGTCTCCACTCCACACCCAATGAATCACAGTCTCTCTGGAAAACTCAAAGATTAAGATAGCAAGGAAATACTATGCATATTAAAAAGAATGAGGCTCATCTGGTCAGGTTTGGGCTTTGATGTTACTCTACTTAAAAGCTAGTAAATTGGCCTGGTACTGTTTCACAGATGCTAGCAGAAGGCATCCTAAGTCAGAAACAACTATGGTCCACAGTACAGCAAGCAGTGTGAGCCTATGTCTGCGATGGTTCCCTGGCCCACACGGGGTCATGCGGACGGGCCTATATAGATTTCTAGACACAAAGTGAGCTAGCTTCGTTATAGGAGAGGAACACTATGCTCGGGAATTCTGCTGTGTTTTATTGAGAACAGTGAGCAAACCTGTTCTATGTCCCAGAGAGAGACATTACTTCAACCCTCAAGGTTACCCGCTGCAAACTCAACTCCTGAGAAATGGCCTGGGCAAAGCACATTCTTGGCAAGACCAGCAGGATGTGTTGGAGTTTGAGAGAATATGGAACAGCGTTTCTCAACACATTCTATGTGAACTCATATGGGAAGGTGACTAGGGTGAAATTTGAAAATGTTTAAAAAAAAAAAAAAAAGAGCAAGATATAGGAACAGATTATAGACTAAATAATCCTATCTGGTCTCACCTCCCCACCCCCAGCCTTTGGAGAGACATACATAGCCTTGTAAATGTATGATTTTTAGAAAGGTACACAAAAACTCTCCGGGAAATGGGAAAGGGGAACTTGAATTTAAAAGAAACTTTTATTCTACTTTGTATCATCCCTTTTGCTTTGTTATTATGAACATGTCTTTTTTTTAAATCATAAAAATGCACCTGTTTTTTGTCAGCAGATACTCTGGCCATCTCTTCATTGTCTCCTAAGGGTCCATGCTTTCCTTCCTCCTTTTCCTAATTAAAAGCAGATTGGGGCGGGGGGAAGGATTAGTACCTAAAATGTGATTAATTCAATATTTCCTATGTAAAAAACAGGAAGTGGAGGAAGTAATGATGTTGGTAATGAAATGATGGGGGTGTGGACGGTGGTAGTGCTGACTATATGTACGACGATAATAATACCTAACAGTTACCATGTATCTGGTCCTAAATCACTTTCTTTAATTATCCCAGCTTTACAAAGTAGCTATAATTATTCTCATTTTCCAGATGAAGAAACTGTGGATAGAGATTAAATGTCTCAACCATGGTCACAGAGCTAATAAATGGGTAAGCAGGGATCTGAGCCCCTAATCCACTGTCTTCACTATTATGCTATATTACTTCTGTCCTGGAAAAGTATGTGAGGTCTTTCAGCATAAAGATAAGGTCCCAGAGGACACCATGGGAAGAGCTGAGAGAGAAAGACAGTACATGATGTATAGAGAAATATGAGGGAACAATGCAGTTATTCTAAAGTCTTACTGAAGTAATATTCAGGAAATTTTAGATAAGTCTTACTTAACTGAAATTTAAAACTATGAACCAGTAGGAGAGATAACTGTTTTTAAATGACAGCCATGTTCAATAATAATCGATTTCTAGTCCAAAATATTTTTTTCAAATTTATTTATTTTAATTGGAGGCTGATTACTTTACAATATTGTAGTGGTTTTTGCCATACATTGACATGAATCAGCCATGGGTGTACCTGTGTTCCCCTTCTTGAACCCCCTTCCCACCTCCCTCCCCACCCCATCCCTCTGGGTCATCCCAGTGCACCAGCCCTGAGCGCCCTGTCTCATGCATCCAACCTGGGCTGGTGATCTGTTTCACATATGATAATACACATGTTTCAATGCTATTCTCTCATATCATCCCACCCTCGCCTTCTCCCACAGAGTTCAAAAGACTGTTCTATACATCTGTGTCTCTTTTTCTGTCTCCCATACAGGGTTATCGTTGCCATCTTTCTAAATTCCATATATATGCGTTAGTATACTGTATTGGTGTTTTTCTTTCTGGCTTACTTCACTCTGTATAATAGGCTCCAGTTTCATCCACCTCATTAGAACTGATTCAAATGTATTCTTTTTAATGGCTGAGTAATATTCCATTGTGTATTATTCCAAAATTTTTAAGTACTTATGGTGTTTTTTTTTCCCCTCAGAAGTCCCACTCATTTATCTAGTTTTAGATTGGATAATTAAAAATTCTTATTCTTTATACTATGTATACTTTGCTGAACAATCCTCAAGACACATTCATACAGTGTAAATATTTGACAACACAGAAAACTCAGATAGAAGTTATATTCAGAAATGGTTGTAGTTAATAATACCCTAAGGTTGGCAAAAATTATAATTTAAATGTGCAGTAATAAGAGAATAGACATATTACATTGACAGGATGGATTGTTATGCAATCATTAAGATGACAATAAAATGATAAAAACCTAGAAGAAAACAAGTGGTAAGCCTCTTGACATAGGTTTTGGCAATTTTTTGAATCTGACACCAAAAGCAAAAGAGCAAAAGCAAAAATAAACAACTGGAAATATAACAAACTAAAAAGCTTGTTGAGCTGGAGAAAATATTTGCAAATCACATATCTGACAGAAGGCTAATATTCACAATATATAAAGAACTCACACAACTCAGCAGCAAAAAAAAAAGTCCAACAAATCCAATTAAAAAATGGGCAGAAGATCTGAATAGACATTTTTCCAAAGATATACAGATGGTCAACAGGTAAACAAAAAGATACTGTACATCATTAATTATCAGGGAAGTGCAAATCAAAGCCACAATGAGATATCACCTCACACCTGTTCGAATGGCTGTCATCAAAAAAGCTAGAACTGCCAAGTGTCAGGGAGGGTGTGGGAAAGGGAACCCTCAGGTACTGTTGCTGAGACTGCAAATTGGTTCAGGCACTATGGAAAACAGTATGGCGGGTCTTCTAAAAATTAAAAACAGAACTATAACATGAACCAGCAATTTCACTTCTGGGTATTTATTGAAAGAAGATGAAAACACTAACTTGAAGAGAGATAAGCACTCCCAATGTTCACTGCAGCATCATTTACTTACAATAGCCCAAATATGAAGACAACCTCGCATCCACCAACAGATGAATGGAGAAGAAACATTGTGTGGGTATTCAACACACACAATGGAATGTTACTCAGCCACAGAACAGAATAGAATCTTGTCATCTACAACAACATAAAGGGGTCTCAAGGGCATCATGCTAACTGAAGTAAGTCAGACAGAGAAAGACAAAGACCATATGATCTCTCTTATATGGGATTCTCAAAAGAAACAATAAAAAATCCCCAAGTTCATAGACACAGAGAACAGAATGACGGTTGACAAAGAGAGGGGTGAGGGTGGGAGAAATTGCTGAACCACTGGCTACTCCGAAAGCATTAGACTAAGTTGCCACTCCAGTGTTTATAACAGTATTACAACATGAACATTTTCAATGTTGTTAAGTCAAAAGGGCAGGATACAGAATTAAATGATATCCAATGAATAAAGGAAATAGAGCAAAAAGATTGTGAAACAGCACCAAAACATTAGTAGTCTCCAAGTGGTGCAATTATGAGGGATTTTTTCTTCTATTTTGTAAATAATAAACATGTATTATTTTCTAACACATAAAAATATTTTATTTTTAAAAAGACAAAGACTTTTAGAGTGTCAAAAGCAGTGTTTCCAATACAAGTACACTCGAAATGGCATCTTAAGAGTTTCTGTGGCTTACTTTCTATAGCAAAAGCAGGATAAAGAATTTAAGTGAAACGAATTTATTACTTTAGCTTAGAGAAATTTTTCTTAATAGGAAAAAGAACTTTGTGAACATCATGTGCAATTAATAGTGGAATTATTTATATAAATTAATGTGCCTGATGGAAAAGAACAAGATATATTTTGGTGTGTGTGTGTGTGTGTGGTGTGTATGAATGAATTAAAATGATACTAAATCTTGATATTAAAAAAGGTTCTTCAAAATTATTAGTCAATTTGTAAAAAGCCCCGCTTTTAATTAATGTTTAATTGAAATACATTTGACATATAACATTGTAAAATATTAAGGTGTACATTAATTTGATACATTTGTATATTATGATTGCCATTATAGCAATAATTAGCAACTCAATCATGTTACACAACTATTCACTTCTTTTCAGTAGTTGGAATAATCATGTTACACAACTATTCACTTCTTTCTAGTAGTTGGAATAGTTAAATCCTAGTCTCTTAGCATGTTTGATGATTATAAAACAGTATTGTTTTCTGCATTCCCTGCAACTGTGCACTAGATCTCCAGGGCTTATTTACTTCTCATAAGTCTGTACCCTTAAACAACATCTGTCTTGTCCCCTCAGCCCCCAGTAACCACTATTTCACTCTCTCCGAGTTTGGTCATTACAGTACTTGTCTTTCTCTGTCTGACTTACTCATTTTGCATAATGTGCTCAAGGTCCATTTATTATGCCACAAATAGGAGGATATCCTTCCGTCTCACAGCTGAATAACACTGCAATGTAAAGTCCAACTTTTAAATACACTTTAAAAGGCTTAAATCTTAAACATTTCCTTCTGTCTCTTTAAGACAAATTCCATCAGCAAAAAAAAAAAAAAACCCAAACCAAAAAAACCAATGGCTTGGCAATCTTCTATTTTCATAAAACAATACTAAGCTATTAACAGCTAGGAAGAATAAAGGACTTCAAAATCCATGAAGAAAATGAAGAACTTTCTCAAAGCCAATAATAGAGAGTGGTTGAAAAATAGGAAATAAAAATGCACAACATCTTAAATAATGTTTTATTTATAAAACATTTCACATAGGTATTGGGAGAAAACCACTCCAAGAACTATCATTTTATCATGAAGTAAATTCCCTATCTACACATGGACCTTACACTCTTCACAAAAGTTAACTCAATATGAGTCACAGGCCAAAACTATAACACTCCCAGAAAATAAGCATAGGAGAAAACCTAGATGATCTTGAGTATGGCAATGACTTTTAAAATACAACACCAAAGGCATGATGCATGAAGGAAATCAATGGTAAGTCGGACTTCATTAAAATTAAAAACCACTCTGCAAAAGACAAAGTCTCAAGAGAATGAGAAGACAAGTCACAGACCAGGAGAAAATATTTATAATAGACACATCTGATAAAAGACTGCTCTCCAAAATATACAAAGAACTCTTAAAACTCAACAATAAGAAAACAGACAACCTGATTAAAACGTGGGCCAAAGACCTTAACAGCCAGCTGACCAAAGAAAATACAGATGGCAGTCTGAGAGCATAACTGTTAATATTCTATTTTTAGTCTGGAAAGCGAAACCATCACAGCTATGAACTACAAGCATCACACTAAACCACGCGAGTGTTTTGCAAATTTGAAGGCTTACTGAGTTTGTTTTTAAGTGTGACCGAAACTAGAGCAATAAAATCAGATTTTAGACCACCGCTTGCCTAAAGATTGAAAAACTATCTACGAAACAAATTATACCTGAGATTTCTGTCTTTGGGTTTTCACCGCTGGGAAGAGTTCCATCCAGAGACTGAGCAGAGTGAAAAGGTTGACTTTAGAAAGCCTTGGTATTTCACCTACAAAAAGAGAGGGCAAACACTTAAAACTTTTACTGATGAAAATCAGAACTAAGCTCACTGCCACTTGGGTGCTGCAGCCTTGGCTCCGCTGTTTTAGCAAGAGGCAGAGAAAAAGGATTCGTGTGCAAAAGAATCAAAGCACTTTCTTATCAGAAAGTTTCAGCCTCCATAAGGGCAACCTCTTCCAGCACCTTCCGAAGTTGGGCTCTCTTTCCAGGGGGAAAAAAAGTACAAGTGACGCACGTAGCTATGGGAATTATATTTTTAAAAAGTTATGACAAGTCCTTGCATCGGAGATCACGGTGAAGCAAGCTTTACTCTGAAGTGATGAGGCGCTGCAACAAGGGCAGGGATTAGAACATAAACTAAAAATACGGTGACCTTAAAAGGTAAAGCAGCTGAAATACAGGAAAGCGCCGCGTGCGGTTAATTTTGGAATGAAATTTAAAAAACAACACAAAACACGGTTTAGGGAATTTTCAGGCTCGCCGATCCCCCGAGATCCCAGCTCCAGGACCTGGGAGGAAAAAGTAAAGGGGAGTGAGGCGTGAGCGCAACTTCAGAAGCCAGTGCAGCCGGGCCAGGAGATCCCGGAGACGGAGGCGGGGACGCGCCCGGGGCAGGGATGGGACACCCAGGAGCAGAAACGCAGGCGAAGAAGAGCAAGCAGGAAACCCGGAGTGAAACGGCGGGAGACGCGCAGAGCAGAGAGAGAGGCTGACGGCGGGAGCAGGATTCGGGGCACTCACCGGTCATGCTGCCCGTCTGGGTGCTGACTGACCGTCCGGCCCCCGCGCTCTCCAGATTTTGCATCTGCCCCACTTCTCTCATCCCCAGCCTAGCGGCCTCTGCTGCCCAGGAAACCTCGCGCTGTCCTGCATGATCTTTGCCCCAGCAACCCCACCTCTCGCCTCCTCCCAGCAGCAGACAGTACGGCGACAGCCAACTCGGCGCAGTCAGATGACGCATGAGCTCGGCGGCCATTTCCGGGCGCCCTGTGTGACGTCACGGCGAGGCGCGGCCGCGGTGGCACAGGGGCCACTCCTACCATGGCGACCCGGCGAGTAGTAGGGGACACGGGGCCGTGAATCATTTGACGCTCGTGTTTGCGTTCTTAGGGTTTGCTGAATGAAGTCTGGTCGCTTGACGATGTCTTGGCTCGAAGTCCCAAGTTGCGCACACTTGGCGAGGGCGATGAGGGCTTCGCATACGTGAGAGTTGGCCCGAGAGCGAAGGAGAATTGAAATGGAAGTCAGTGTTAATCACTCAGTCTCTCCCACTCTTTGCGACCCCATGGACTGTAGCCCGCCTGGTTGCTCTGTCCGTGGGATTCTCCAGGCAGGAATACTAGAGTGGGTTGCCACTTCCTCCTCCAGGAGATTTTCCCTACCCAGGGATCGAATCCAGGTCTCCTGCATTACAGGCAGATTACTGCCTGAGCCACTAAGATGGAAACTAGCCCCCATACAGTTAGCGGTCAGGGTCTCAGGGAGTTTGAGAGGAGAATGAGGTGGGAGCTGGGCGGTCCCAGGTGGTTATCCTCTAAGGTTGGCCAGTGCTGGGCAACTTAGTGCCGGGGACCGCCACAAGAACATCCTGCTGCTTCTTAAACACATGAAGACATTGAGGGTAGAACTGTCCTCAGGAAATTGAGGATGGAGGAAGTGGCCCTTGGAAAATCTGAGAGGTATCAGACATTGTGGATTTGTGTTCAGTGCAATTCAGTTTTATTATTTTATGTGTCCTAGGCGTGACTCAGAATGAAGCTCCTCCCTACTCCCCAGTGACTCAGCCCATTTTCCGTCACCAACCTAAGCTGTTATCATAATTTGAAATATTTAAAAAATAGGCACAAAAACCGCTCCGAGACTATGAAAGCAAAAGCCAACGTTATGAGAGTACATTATTTTGTAAAAGACTGAAGAGAATTTTCAGTGTTGATGGATATGACTGTGGTTCATTAATTGTCACTGTTGTGTAGTATTTCATTGAAGCTATATACCACAATTTATTTACCCATATTTGAGTCACGAGGCATTTGCTCTATCTCCAGCTTCTTGCTATTGCAAGCAATGCTGCTTTAAACTTTTTTGTATTGGAGAAGGAAATGGCAACCCACTCCAGTATTCTTGCCTGGAAAATCCCATGGTCTGAGGATCCTGGTAGGCTACAGTCCATGGAGTCGCAAAGAGTTGGACACGACTGAGTGACTTCACTTATTATGTTCATATGGATGAGCTTCTTTAGGGACTACACTTAGGAGTAGAATTCTTGAGTTGTCAAGTCCTCCAGATACTGCTGAAAAGTTTTCTGGAGAGACTGGACCAATTTACATAGCTCTGTATCCCCACTAATTCTTGGGTATTGTCAAACTTTTAATGTTTACCAATCTGGTTGGCATAAAATATCTTGTGGTTATGATTTTCCCTGATTTCTACTTAGGTGCATTGGTCATACATGTGTCCTCTCTATGAAATACCTGTTAACCATTTTTCTATTTGGTAGTTATTTCTTATTCATTTGTAAACATCCTTTATACATCCTCGATACTCATTCTTGGGTGGGAATGTGTATGGTGAATGTCTTCTCCCCATTTGTCACTTGCTTTTTCATTTAATTATTTTTTCAGTGCATAGTTCTTTATTTTAATGTGCCAAACATACAAATAATTTTCTTAAGTGGGTTTTGTATCTTTTCAAAAAGCATTTTTATCTGTTTATAAATATATCTTTTATTTGTCTATGTCAATTATATCTGTTTTTTAACAGTAACTTTTTTATTTCCTCTAAAAGCCATGTTTTTCCTTTCATATTTATATCATCATTCATCTAGAATTTAGTTTTGTGTATGATGTTAGGTTGGAATCCACTTTCTTTTCTACTTGGATAATCAGTTAGCCCAGCATTATCTCCTCATTGATCTGCAGTGTCACCTCTGTCATGTATCAAGTTTCCATATGTACGTAAATCTGTTCCTGGGTTCTATATTGTATATTATTGGTTTATTATACCTCTGCCCCCTTAACTCCTCCCCCCACCCAAAAAAAAACCCTTATTTTCTTCAGGAGTATCCTAGTTATTCTTGACCCTTTAATCTTCCATGTAAGTTTTATTTTATTTGTTTATTTTTAAAATATTTATATATTTATTTGGCTGTGCCGGGTCTTAGTTGTGGCATGCGGGATCTTTAGTTGCACATGCAAAATATTAGTTGTGGCAAGTGGGGATCTTAGCTTCCAGACCAGGGATCAAATCGCACCCCCTGCACTGGAAGGCTGGAGTCTTAACCACTGGACCGCCAGGGAAGTCCTGTCAAATGACTATTTGACCAGCTTATTCAGAGAATGGGGAAGGAAGGAGGGAGACAAATGGAGGGGATGGAGGAAGGCAGGGAGGGTTATTATGTTTATCACAAATTTTCTTAAAAACTCAATGATCCCAGGTAGCACAGTGCCCATAAAGAATAGGTGCTCAACATCACTAATTAGTATCCCTGCCCGCTTTATGTATCATTTACGTATTTTCTGTAGATAACCCGGATCTCTTCCTTTTATTCTAGGTCCTGCAGATTGGGAATATTGGTCCTAGCAGTGTGTGTATTTGGATAGAATCCTCTTACAATAAAACAAGCTGAGGTCCCAGGGAGCTCATCGTGTCTGTGCTGGATTTGTTGGTACTGGTGACATTTGGCAGAGACTGAATACCTGGCTTGTAGAAGGAAACCTACCTCACCCTCGGTCTTGCTCTGGTATGTGGAAGGCACACCACGACCAATGACCATGCCTCCTGCATGCCTGGGGATAAGGTCGATACGGGACTGATAGCGACCCCTGGTGGCCAGTGCACCCTTGTACAAAGGATCGGCCCTCGTGTGGTTATTTCAGGCAAGGATGTAACCATGAGCACCACCCTGAATCCAGAAATTGAGGTTTCCTAAAGAGTTCTTGGAAGGCAGTTCCTGGCGGCACTTCAACCTCAAAGAAGCAAAGAGAAGCCAAAACAAAATCCAGACGCCCTTCATGGCACATTTGCTTTGTTATGGAGGGCAGCGCTGCCAGAGAGAAGTCACTTCTCAAGTTTTCCACATATTGTCCCTCCTGGTGTCCTCAGAAAGGTAAACTTGGTGCCACATAGATCACTGTGCTACAACATAAGACTGTCCAGGGCCCCTGAGGACGTCTGTGCCCCCACGAGGTAGGAAGGACAGGCAGGCCCGCCTCCTGTGATGTCCTGGGGTTCTCTGCCATCGGCGGCCTGGGAGCAGGCAGGCGGTGGGCCTGGTATCAGGGTCCACGACCATGCTTCGTGAGGCTCCCCGTGTGTGCAGCACCGTCTGGACTGGGTTTGGGCGTTTCTGAAGCAGCAGCCTGAAGAGGTTCTCTGATAATTCATGTTAGAAGTCAAGGGACTGGAGGGAGGGGTAGGAATGAGAGGACAGGTAAGAGGGAATAGGGACCTAATGCTGGTGGAACAGCTACTTGAATCAACTTTATAACAACGATAGTGGTGATGATAATGGTATCTTACAGTACAGAGCGTTTTCTACATTCCAGGCTCTGTTCTAGCCACTTTGCATGTGTTCAGTGCTCAGTCACGTCCAACTCTTTTTTGACCCCATGGTCTGTAGCCCACCAGGCTCCTCTGTCCGTGGGATTTCCCAGGCAAGAATACTGGAGTGGGTTGCCATTTCCTTCTCCAGGGGATATTCCTGATCCAGAGATTGAACCCACGTCTACTGCGTTGGCAGGCAGGTTCTTTACCACTGAACCAATTGGGAAGTCTAGCCCTTTTTATATATTCATTTACTCCTTCCAACAACCGTATGAAGTATGTATTTTTATTTTTATCCCTACTGATAGGAACCGAGACATTGAGTACCTTGATCAAGCAGACACAGCTTGAGAGGGGTGGGAGAAAGATATAAATGCTCATCACTTCATTTAATACAACATCTATTATGCAGATTTTCATCATCTCCATTTTACAGGCAAGGAAGCTAAGGCCCTTGGACCAGCAGCATCAGCATCATTTAGGAGCTTACTAGGAATGCAGAACCTTGGGCCCTACTTCAGACCTACCAAAGCAGAATCTGTACAGAACGACCTTTTTTTTTTTTTAAATCACCTGAAATTCTGTAGGCCTTTCTGATGTCAGTGCTTTTATTGGCCTGTGAGCTGAATATGTGGTTAGTCTAGATGACACAGTCATACATTTCAAGGCCAAAAAGGCCATTCAAAAGTCGAGATGATTTCAACCCCATAACACGAACTAATGTTTCTATTTTGTCATGCACTTCGCTTGGTGAGTATTTGTGGAGTCAATTAATGAAACACAAACCCTTCCCCAAGGTTGGTGCCTCACTTGAAAAAAGCTGGGGGGCTCAAAGAGAGCTTTCTCTGGGGGCAGCGAGAGTTCCCAGTCAGAGCGTCCAGGACACCATCCGCAGGGCAGAGGGAGGCCCAGGCCTGAAATCGCAGCCACCTATCCCTCTCCAGTGACCCTTGACTTGAGACCCATGAGGCCACTCCTCACGTCTTCCCATGATGCCTCTCCCCTTACAGCTAGTGGTCAACACAAGAGGACACTTTCTGCTGGGCTAGAGAACACTTCAGGGGTCCCCAGGTGGTGCTAGGAGTAAAGAATCCCCCTGCCAATGCAGGGGACATGGGTTTGATCCCTGGGTCAGGAAGATCCCCCTGAAGAGGGAAATAGCAACCCACTCCAGAATTCTTGCCTGGAAAATCCCACGGACAGAGGAGCCTGATGGGCTACAATCCATGAGGTTGCAAAAGGTTAGACATGACTAAACACAGAACAATTTTAGACCTTAGAACAACTTTTCAAATATTTTTGACTATGACCCACAATGAGAATACATTTTATTTTATGAACCATGAAAGACACCAACTGATACATAATTGCAACAAAAGTTTCACAACATAATAGTTGGCCTTAGTACACATGATACACTGATTATTCTATTCACATTCCAATAAACATATGACAGGCTGCACTCATCTCACAATCTGCCAATGGGTGAGGTGGGCATTTTGAAAGCAGGTGCCCAGCCACCCACAGGAGCAATGGAATTCAGAGACTCCATCTCAGGGACCCAGTGGTGATAAGGAAGGGTGATACTCCTTGTGACACCTGGAAACACACCTCTGTCACAGGAAAGTGTGATGCAGATCCCTCTTTTCTAGAATCTGAACAAGAAAGCTCAAAGGAGAGCTCTTTGCTTCTAAAACTTTATACCATAAATAAAACATTATAGATAAAAACATAAAAGCATTATACTATAAATAATGTATCAATAAAATTCTTAGCCATGATTTTCCACAGGGAAGAAGCCACTCTGACTGCCCCAGAGAGGAAATCCCATGAGAAGAAAGACTGTGGTTGCAGCAGAGGTGTGGCGGAGGCCCAAGGCCACATGGAGCACAGTGAGGCCCCCCGGCAGTGTCCCCAGCAACAGCGTCTCAGAGCCTCCGACATGGTCTTTTGTGTTGTGTGACTCTTGGGAAGGTGGGTACAGCATGCAGTGTTTTTCTATCATAGCTGACCACAGAATCCTTTTTTTCAAATGCTCTCTTAAAATCTGCAGAACACAGTTTAGGGACTGCTGCCCCAAGTGACCAGTATGCCTCTTCCACTAGTTGGCAGAAACACAAGTATAGATGGGAGGCTTCCTCGCTGCTTCACGAGGGTAGGGCCAGAGTGTTAGGATGCTTCAAGGGGACTTGAAGGCATCATGTACATAGCTAATCACATGAAAAAGCATGAAAAAGGACCTGGTCAGCATGTGGAGCAGACCCTTGTTTATGGAGTCACCATTGGTAGCTCATAGCTGAGCTAGTTGCATCCTGCTTACCTCCAGGGGCCACCATTCATAAGACCCTGGCAGTGGCTGAGGCCCTTTGGTGTTCCCAGAGGCAGCAGCAGCCCTCTAGAAACAGGTTTATGTTTCAAACTGTAAAAAAACAACATTACACAGTTGTTGGCCAGGATATCCAGTACAGTCTCTCTCACCCTGACTGCATCCACTGTTGTTGTTCAGTCACCCAGTCGCGTCTGACTCTTTGCAACCCCGTGGACTGCAGCACACCAGGCTCCCCGTCCTTCACTGTCTCCTGGAGCGTGCTCAAGCTCCTGCCCATTGAGTCTGTGATGCCTTCCAACCATCTCATCCTCTGTCGCCCCCTTCTCACGCCCCCAATCTTCCCCTTGACTCATGTTTTTCTGTAAGTGTAGCTTCTCAGGGTGGGAGTGCGTAAGGCTCTTAAGAGATCAGACTCAGACCTGAGACTTGAATCCATCACTGCTTAGCCCACCAAGCCAAGGCAAATAAGGCATATTAAAGCTCTTATCAATGTGGCAGTCTCTTTGTGGAAGCCAAATCCTGCTGCAGCCCCCTGCCCTCAGGCTTCAGTCACTAGATTCTGAACAGAGGGTACTGTGCCTAAAGTAAATGATTTTCTCTGAGCCTGAGAGAGGTGAGACCCCTGATCACTCAATTCTACCCAGAATTCCTTTCACTTGTTTCTAAACATTTTTGCTGCCATATGTAAACATTAAGTAATTTCTTAAATCAAACTCTCATTATCCTGGATTCCTTGTAGATGCACCATCACATTTATCTAAAACATAAAACAAAAACAGCACATAACACATATATCTAAAACAAAATACACCTCTGACCTCACAGGTGACAGTTTTTATGGCACCGTCTGTCTGGATTACTTGTTAACTGGAAAATGAGTGTCATATCCTGAGAGTAGGAGAGTGAGGACTTAAAAAACCTCCCCAGAGCACATTTTGTGATGTGGGATTTCAGGAGGATGAAATGAACTTACCCAAGGAGGTGCATGAAAGGAAAGCCAGAGAGATTGGTACAGATACATCTCATACCTTTGTTTAAAAAAAAAAATTCATGCTAAGTTGCTGACAAACTTGCAAAATGTCAACCACTCTTTCTTGTTATTGTTTAGTCGCTAAGTTGTGTCCGACTCTTTGCAACCCCATGGACTGCAGCATGCCAGGCTTTCCTGTCCTTTACCATCTCCTGGAGCTTGCTCAAACTCATGTCCATTGAGTCAGTGATGCCATCCAACCATCTCATCCTCTGTGGCCCCCGTCTCCTCCTTTCCTCAATCTTTCCCAGCATCAGGGTCTTTAACAGTGAGTTGGCTCTTCCCATCAGGTGGCCCAAGTATTGGAGTGTCAGCTTCAACATCAGTCCTTCCAATGAGTATTTAGGGTTGATTTCCTTATTTTGCAAAATGTCAACTACTCTTTCCAATTCTCCCTAACAGCATCTGTTCCCCCCTCCCGATTCTTTCCTCCCCACAGACCTGTTTTCCCTTAAGTCCCAGAGCCATGGGACAGGGCGCCGTGTTTGGCAGTGCTGGTTGCTGACATCTGCATGTTGGCGCTGTTCTCCGAGCAGCCAGCCCTGACACCGGCGGGGTTCCCTTCGGCCTCCCTGCTTCTGCAGAAACCTCTCTGTCTGGACCGTCTGGCCAGCAGCAGTTTCCAGGCCGCTGCTCTATACTTCTTTGAAATGAGGTTGTAGAGGATGGGGTTGATGGAGGCGCTCAGATAGAAAAGTTGCAGAGCAACGATGTTAAAGTACTGAGAGAAGTACATCATCTGGGAATCTTTGGTATTTATGTAAATGATTCTGCCAACGTGGAAAGGCAACCAGCAAACTATAAACGCCAGAACCACCACCACTGCAAAACAAAACACAGGCACCAGAATTAGCTAAAGCATCCGAAAGCAAGAGTTCCCACTGAGGCAATAATTTAACAGCGAAATAAACAAAACTCTTGCCTAGCCAGATCCCCACCCCAGAAAAACTACCAGGTTACAGACAGCATCGATGTCTGCTTTGAAATTGAATATTCGAGAACAACCAACAACTGAATATTCGGCTCATACATGCACTACCAAGGCATAAACCAGAGAGAGTGATTTCTACTAACAAGTTCTAACAAGTAGAAATCGTTTCTTTCCACAAACCTGTTTCAGAAACATGTTCTCTATTTTCCGTTGAAAAGAATTATGCAACATCTGCACGATTTTTTTTTTTTTTTTTGTTACGGGCACGATTCACTTCAGTCTTCAGGATACCATAACGTTTATTAAAGAAACTTTATCTTAACGTGAGGTATCCCGTCTTCTCCAGGGTTCTGTGAATAATTCCACATCTGCGGCGTCTAACAGACACAGGCAGTGGGCTTAAGAGCCTGCAATCATTCATCTTGGATCAGTTTAGCTCTCTGCTCACAGAGGCTTTGGGAAATAATAGTTATTTACCAGACCCGGCTATCCACCGTCAGGGGGGCTCCCTGGGTGACAGAGCCCTTAGAAGACGGGAGATGGTTTTCTACGGAAAGTGGAGGGATAAGCAGGTGGAGGCTGGGGTCGAACCACAAAAGGAAGCCACCGCGCGGTTGGGGTGTTTGGAACAGAGGCCGCGCCACTTACGTAGGACGCGGACCGTCTGCCGGTGGCCCTTCTCCCGGCCGGAGGTGGTCGGGCCTCGCAGCTGCCCGCGGCTCCTCCACAGCTCGCGCCCGATGAGCCCGTAGAGGACGCTGAGGCATAGGAAGGGCAGGAAGAAGTAGGCGGTGGTGACCCACAGCATGACGCGCAGCGCGCCCACCCGCGCCGGGCTCGGCCGGCACTCCCGGCTGAACAGCGCGGCGGCGGCTGCTTCGGGCCCCGACGGCGGGGACCGCGGGGAAGCCAGAGAGGACCCCAGGAAGGGCGGCGGCGGCAAGGGGGAGGGCCGCGCGGTGCCGTTAAGGTCCCGGAGCGCATCGTGGCCAGGGTCCTGCTCGACGCCCACCAGAAAGAAGAAGGGCCCGGCGGAGAGCAGTGCCACGGCCCAGAGCGCGGCGATGAGCGCGCGGGCGCGGCGCCGGGTGACCAGGACGCGCGCCCGGAGCGGGCGGCAGACGGCCAGGTAGCGCTCCACGGCGAGCGCCGTCATGTGCAGCAGCGTGGCGTAGGTGCAGCCCTCGCCCACGTAGAGTGAGAGGCGGCAGAGGAGCTGCCCGAACACCCAGGGCCGCGAGCGCCACAGGCGGTACAGGTCGAAGGGGAGCCCGAGCAGGATGAGCAGGTCGGACACGGCCATGCTGCCCAGGTATAAGTTGGTGGTGGTCCGCATGTCCCGATAGCGCCCGATCAGCAGCACCGTCACCACGTTGCCGCTCACCCCGACGGCGAACAGCCCCAGGCACACGGCGGTCACGGGCACCAGCGCCCCCAGGGGGAAGGGCGAGCAGCGGCGCTCGTCGCACGGCAGCAGCGCGGCCCACGGCGGCTCCCCGGGGCCCAGCGAAGCGTGGCTACGGTTCCCGGGGCTGCCCATGGGCGCGGCGCGCGAGGCGGACGCACGGACGCTCGCGGGGTGCCCGGGGCAGGGCCGGGTGCCTAACGCCTGGCCCCGCTGCGAAAGCGCTTCCTTCGGCGGCCGGCGAGCGGAGTGCGCGCGGAGCTCCCGCCGCCCGCACGGCTCGAGCCCCGCTGCACCGCGCGCCGGGACGCGATTCCGCAGGATCCGCTTAGAGGGCTGCCGAGCGGGTGGCGCGCAGTCCCCGCCCCCGGCAGCCTCCCGGCCCGTCGTGTTCCAGGCGCTTCCCTCCCCAACTGAACGCGGGAGGCGGCCGCCCCGGACGGCGCCTGCCCCGACGCGGGAAAGCGATTTCTGAGCCCCCAACCACGTAGGTTACTGCACCCAGCGGAGTGCGGGCGCTTTTTTTCGGTTGGGTTCTGAGAGGGACCTTCTGAGGGACCTCGGCTGGTGACTGCCTCTTGACGGCTCGGGAGGGAGCCGCAGGACTAATAGCAGGAGAGGAGCTTAGACCGGAATCTAGAGCCCCTCCTGGGTTCTGGTGTTGGCTCGACGGCCAAGTCATCTCAGGTCAGCCCCAGCCTGAGGGGGCAGCAGTCAGTTCTCCTCTTCTGTAAATTTCCAAATGGTGGTGGAGTTGACCAAGTAATTTGAACGATCTCTTATGACTCTGAAATCTATGGACATGACCATGTCTACTCGTTTTAAAGGGCTTCCCTGGTGGCTCAGACGGTTAAGAATCCGCCTGCAATGCGGACCCCTGGGTTCGATCCCTGGGTCCGAAGGATCCCCTGCAGAAGGGATTGACAACCCACTCCAGTATCCTGGCCTGGGGAATTCCATGGACAGAGAAGCCTGGCGGGCTGCAGTCCATGGGGTCGCAAAGAGTCGGACCCCACTGAGCGACCGTCACACAGAAAGAACTAAAATCCCGGGGGAGGGGGGGGAGGAGACTGAAAACTGATTCACGAGTCCGTTCACTGTGGTCTTGATGACAGTAGCTGACGCTGAGAGCTCAGGATGTGCCTGGGGCTGTGCTTTCCATTTAATTTTCAAGTCCTTGGAACTGAGTTCTTTGTTTGTGGATGGACACCATCTAATGGTTTTTCCATCCATCCTACCGAGGTTTAAATCCTGAACTTCTTTTCCCGAGTTCCCTTCTTCTTCCTGGAACTGAAAGCAGGCTTTGCTCTAGCCTGGCTCCCCCTGCTCAGCTCAGCCCTCCCTCACAGGCAGAGCCATGGGCGTGGAGGAGGGGTACCGGTCACCGGCCTCATCATCACTGTCCCGGTTGTCCTAAAACCTATCTTTAAATCTAACCTCCTCACACTGTGCCCTCTCCAGCCCCGCCCCCCTCATTCACCTTCGTTCTTGAGAATTTTGGTGCCTGACCTTCATTTTCTCAGGAGCTCCTGATATTAATAAAATTCACACCCCTACACAATTCCTCTGCCTCTCCTGTCTATCCGTGGTCTTGTCCTCTTCCCTGCCTCAGGCAGTGGCCCCTGTGAACACATCCCTTCCGCCTTATCATTCCCAGGACCTGGGAGCTTGCCTTCATCTTAGTTTCAGCCACCCCGGATTCTGACCTCCACCCCCTGTCTTTCTAGCTCACTTTCTCTAATACCTCAACTCCTGCAGTTCTCCAACTGCAGGAGTTCAGTGGGACCTCCATTCAGCCTCTCCTCCACCTTGTCCCTCACGAGCCTCAGGTCCACACTTCCCGACTGTACTGAATTTAAACTCCAAGAGCAATGCTAATGGCTTCCAGGAAAACACTCTCAATACCTGTGCGCTTTTCTTTCTGGTCTCCTTGGCCAGAGCTCAGCCGTAACCCTGGTGAAGCTGAACCCTCTGCTTACTTTGTGCAGGCTTCCAAGTTTCTTGAGTAGAGTTGCATCTCTCGAAATTGACAACCTTTAGCTGGGGGCTTAGTTTTCTCCCACCATCCTCATCCTTATCCTATTTCATTTGCTTTTCCCACCCTCCAGACCACTCTGTACATCCTCCTGTCTCCTTGATCCTCAAGACTTCCTTCCCATCCTCACGCTCAGGTGGTGACCTTGTAGTTTAATTCCTGGAAAGAATAGAGACAGTTGGAAGAGAACTACATGCTCCCATCACCACAGCCACCGTCCCCCCAACCCCCGGACAGATGAATGAGTGGATGTTGTTGTTCAGTCACCCAGTCTGCCTCTTTGAGACCCCATGGACTGCAGCACGCCAGGCCTCCCTGTTCCTCACTATCTCCCAAAGTTTGCCCAAGTTCACATGCATTGCATTGGTGATGCTATCCGGCTGTCTCATCCTCTGACGCCCTCTTCTCCTTCTGCCCTCAATCTTTCCCAGCATCAGGGACTTTTCTAATGAGTCGGCTGTTCACATCAGGTGACCAAAATACTTGAGCTTCAGCATCAGTCGTTCCAATGAGTATTCAGGATTGATTTCCCTTAAGACTGACTGGATCTCCTTGCTGTCCAAGGGACTCTCAGGCATCTTCTCCAACATTACAGTTTGAAGGCATCAATTCTTTGACACTCCGCCTTCTTTATGGTTCAGCTCTCACAACCGTATGTGACTACTGGGAAGACCATAACGTTGACTATACGGACCTTTGTTGGCAGAGTAATGTCTCTGCTTTTGAACACACACACACCCCATTCACCCCCTGAACAGATGAATGAGTGGATGGTACTTGTACCTGAACTAAACTCTGCCACTCGGCACTTCATTTACCTCCTCAAAATCCTATACATCACTCTGGAAGTTCTCTCTCACACGCATCATCAGATTTTCCTCCCTCTTCTGGATCGTTTCCAGGTTTTCAGCAAAACTCAAAAGAGCTTCTGCATCCACTGTCTCCCCTTTTCCTCCCTCCCCATCCCTCTCTGCCTAAGCAGCGGAAATACAATTTCTCCTTCTCTAGTTGATCTGAGCTCTCCCTTACTCCCTCGGGTAGCAAGAAACAGTTATCTAGCCTGCGTAAAGCATTGTCTGGTTGAATGAGTTAGACAGCTCCTCTCAGCAGTGGTCCGTCCTCTTCTCTCTGATGGCTTCCTCCTTCTGCCCCGTCTTTCCCTAAGAAGGCCCAGGTGGGCAGGAAGTGAAGGTCAGGTGGCTTAAAGGGCCTTAGGAAACCAGGAGGGAGGGGGTGCCTAGCTTTGTGTTGGTTCCTGGGGGGCCGGTACTTGCTGGACTCCAGTTCAGGGTCCTCGTCCCCCTTGGTCACCAGGCGCTCTGCTAACCTGAGGGCAGAGGTCTGTGGCGCGTGAACCTGTGGTCTTTTTCTTTGACTCCCGTGATGCTCCCAGGAGCACCTGGGAGGTACCAGCTGTCAGCTGTCCTAGGCTGCAGCTCCCCCAATTCTCTGTCCTTGGGTCCATTCTGCTCCTTGGCCTGGTGGTCTGCTGAAAGGTCCCTCACCCCTCTCCGCCACATGACAGCTCTGAGAAAGGCCCACTGGGGCGCAGAGCGTGTCTGCACATCAGGCTGTCCATCTCGTCTGTACTGTGCACCTCCCCTGCACTGCTGTATTTTCTCTATGGAGCTTATGACCAACTCACCTGCTATTGAATCTACTTAGCTGTTTGTTATCTGGCCCCCTCCATCTCCCGACATCACATGCTCTGGAAGACAGGATTTTCACCCTTCCCTAGTGCCCAGTACAAAGTGAGAACTCAATAAATATTTTTTAATCTCAGAGCATGAATAAGCCTCTCCAGAACAGGGCACCATTATTTTCTTTACAATTCCTGGTAATTGAGAAAAGTACTCTGATTACAGGGGGTGTTCAGCAAGCACTGCTTGATAATCTGGTTGGAGACAGAATACTGATACGGAGAATTAGATTCACGGCCAGGTTGTTGTTATGTTTTGAGTCAAGTATGGCTTGGCCCCTGGGGCAGATCTGAACCCTATTATGATGGCTTAGCCTTCCATGTTTTTGGAAGAAATGGGTCCAGATATCTGAAGAATGACTAAACCCTCTTTCTACTTTGTATTTCTAAGCCATCCGCCAGCTCATGATGTTGTGTTCCGTTGGAGGAGAGGGAGAATCTTCAGTAGTCCAGCTGTGTGGCTACCATCCTTCTCTGCCAAATGTGAAGTATCCACCTTCACATTTGCTGCTTGCATGGGGCAAAACTGAGTCTAGGTCTGACCCAGCTCTCCCCCTGCTTCCCTGGAAGCAAGGGGCTGGTGTCCTTAATAGGCACTTCACCTCTGGCTGGAAGCCTCATAGGCTGGAATGTCTTGGAAAAAAAAAATAAAGCTAACTTTGTGCTGTGTTAGGCACATTTTCAAGTACCTGCGTATGGTAACTCATTGAGTCTTTAACCACAGTCTTTTGAGCGGGCGCTTTCAGTATGTCCATTTTATAGATGAGAAGACCAAGGCACAGAGAAGCTGCCTTAGGTCATGTAGCCGGTGAGTGTCTGCTTCCCAAGGCCAAAGGCACGCCCTCTGTGCCAGGGCCTCTGGCTTGATAGGCCACAGCACAACCAGTCTTAGGAATGGTTCGTGTGATCGACTTCTGCTCGGAAAGTATCTTTTAGTTTGTATTCCATAAACCAGATTTTTGTGGACAAGTGGTAACAGAAGTTTTTTTGTTTGTTTGTTTGGTTTTTTTTAATTGAAGTATAGTTGATTTGGGTCTTTCCTGGTGGTTCAGCAGTAAAAAATCTGCCTGCAATGCAGGAGACTTGGGCTCGATCTCTGGATGGGGACCATCCCCTGGAGAAGGAAATGGCAACCCACTTCGGCATTCTTGCCTGAGAAATCCCATGGGCAGAGGAGCCTGGAGGGCTATAGTTCAGGGGGGTCACAAGAGTCGAACATGACTCAGCGACTAAACCACCACCATTGCTGATTTACCACACCGTGTCAGTTTCACATTTAGAGTGCCATTTCCCGTGCCCCTGGAGCCCTTGTAGGGCTGAGTCATCGCTGAGCAGGCTCTTGCCACTCACCTTCCCTCGGGAGCTGCCCCTGGGCTGCAGTCCCTCTCATCTGCACAGGTACCTGCAGACTGGGCCACAGTAACCCACCTGGTCCTCAGGCAGAGTGAGGGGTCAGCGCGGAGGTTCTCTGCCCAGCTGTAATAGAGTGGAACCTTTGTATTCTATTACAGGTTCATCAAAGAGATGTTGCCTATAAACTTAAATGGCCCACCTCTAAGGAGCCCTGCCTCCCAGGTAATAAGCATTAAGCTAAAACACCTTTGGGTAGCTGAACCATCCTGACCAGGCCCGCCTGTGAATGACTGTAGGGGGGAAGAAATGAACACATCCCCTTTGGAGGCTGACCTGGAACCGGATGTGTTTGTCTTTACTCCCTATGCTTTTAGCAAAAGAGAAGCCTGAATTCTGACTCAGACAAGCTGGCTCCCCAGCTTCTTGGTCGGCTGGCTCTCTGAATAAGGTTGCTCGGTTTATTCTGCCTGTCGTGTGGCGAGCAGTACCAGCGTGGACTTGATAACGAATTTTGGTGCGGTCAGCCAGGAGCCTTGCTACTCATGGCTAGCTGGTCCCCTTTGGGGAGTTTTCAGGTAAGGCCCTAGCAGCTGCTGGGACCACTTGTCTTGAAAATCTTGCCCTCAAAAATGCCCCAGAGTGGCTCTGGCTGCCCCAGCGCTTGGCTGATAGGCTCCATACGGTAGGGTAAGTTGCTCTGCTGTGTACAGCCAGAAAGTTTATCTCCTCTCCGTTTGGGGCTTTTCTCCAGAATAAGCCAATTTGTTTTGTATTTGAGTGGGGAACCTTGTTGGAGAAAGGAAAGAGCTGTTGGGCCTTTTACCTGATTCGTGAGCCCATTCATTCATTCCTTTGGATGCTAGTGTTTGTATGTGCAGTTTGTGCTTTGTCTTTTTTTAAAAAAAGTTACTCACCTTTTTTTTTTTTTAAAATTTTTATTTATTTATTTATTTATTTTGTCATACATTGATATGAATCAGCCATAGATTTACACGTATTCCCCATCCGATCCCCCCTCCCACCTCCCTCTCCACCCGATTCCTCTGGGTCTTCCCAGTGTACCAGGCCCGAGCACTTGTCTCATGCATCCCACCTGGGCTGGTGATCTGTTTCACCATAAATAGTATACATGCTGTTCTTTTGAAATATCCCACCCTCACATTCTCCCACAGAGTTCAAAAGTCTGTTCTGTATTTCTGTGTCTCTTTTTCCGTTTTGCATATAGGGTTATCGTTACCATCTTTCTAAATTCCATATATATGTGTTAGTATGCTGTAATGTTCTTTATCTTTCTGGCTTACTTCACTCTGTATAAGGGGCTCCAGTTTCATCCATCTCATTAGGACTGATTCAAATGAATTCTTTTTAACTCACCTTTTTTTTTTTTTTTTTTTAGTTACTCACCTTTTAATTGACGGATACTTGCTTTACAGAATGCTTTGTTTGTCTTGAATTTCTGTCTTTAAAAATGGAGAATGTTTCACACTCTCCGACATAAATCACAGCAGGATCCTCTATGACCCACCTCCCAGAATATTGGAAATAAAAGCAAAAATAAACAAATGGGACCTAATGAAACTTAAAAGCTTTTGCACAAACAAAGGAAACTATAAGCAAGGTGAAAAGACAGCCTCAGAATGGGAGAAAATAATAGCAAATGAAGCAAAGACAAAGGATTAATTTCAAAAATATACAAGCAACTCCTGCGCAGCTCAATTCCAGAAAAATAAATGACCCAATCAAAAAATGGGCCAAAGAACTAAACAGACATTTCTCCAAAGAAGACATACAGATGGCTAACAAACACATGAAAAGATGCTCAACATCACTCATTATCAGAGAAATGCAAATCAAAACCACAATGAGGTACCATTACACACCAGTCAGGATGGCTGCTATCCAAAAGTCTACAAGCAGTAAATGCTGGGGAGGGTGTGGAGAAAAGGGAACCCTCTTACACTGTTTTTGTGGGAATGCAAACTAGTACAGCCGCTATGGAGAACAGTGTGGAGATTCCTTAAAAAACTGGAAATAGAACTGCCATATGACCCAGCAATCCCACTTCTGGGCATACACACTGAGGAAACCAGATCTGAAAGAGACACGTGCACCCCGATGTTCATCGCAGCACTGTTTATAATTGCCAGGACATGGAAGCAACCTAGATGCCCATCAGCAGACGAATGGATAAGGAAGCTGTGGTACATATACACCATGGAATATTACTCAGCCATTAAAAAGAATTCATTTGAATCAGTTCTAATGAGATGGATGAAACTGGAGCCCATTATACAGAGTGAAGTAAGCCAGAAAGTTAAAGACCATTACAGTATACTAACACATATATATGGAATTTAGAAAGATGGTAATGATAACCCTATATGCAAAACAGAAAAAGAGACACAGATGTACAGAACAGACTTTCAGACTCTGTGGGAGAAGGCGAGGGTGGGATGTTTCGAGAGAACAGCATTGAAACATGTATATTATCTAGGGTGAAACAGATCACCAGCCCAGGTTGGGTGCATGAGACAAGTGCTCAGGGCTGGTGCACTGGGAAGACCCAGAGGGATCGGGTGGAGAGGGAGGTGGGAGGGGGGATCGGGATGGGGAATACATGTAAATCCATGGCTGATTCATGTCAATGTATGACAAAACCCACTGCAATATTGTAAAGTAATTAGCCTCCAACTAATAAAAATAAATGGGGTGGGGGGAAGAGTTCTCCAAAAATACAAATAAAAAAAAAAATGGAGAATGTTTCAACTATTCCTGAGGAAAGTCCTCTGAGATGCATATTTTGGGTCAGTGATCTGATTGCAGCTGTGAACCCATGAGTGAGAGGAAGATATTCTACTGAAACGACGTGTGGCCACAGCGCCTGTTAGCATCTCCAGGAGGGCTTGGGGCAGGTTATCTGGGGGCCCTGGACACCTTGTACTGCTATCCTTGTTGTGTTAATTAAGTCATTTAGGGTCTCCTACGTCATTGGCATATGTTTTAAAGCCCCCAAGACCAAAATTGAGGGTTTATTTAGATTTTCTGATTGTCCTTTGGTTTTCTTTTTTTTTTTTTCAGTTTTGCTTGATACTCTTTCCCCATTTATAGCCAGCCCACTTTTGTGATATTTAAATTTTTTTTACTGATATCAAGTGGAGGAAAGGAACAGGAAAAAAAAGCAAAGAGAGAACAAACTCTCTTTTTGTCCAAGAGTGGGATATTCCCAGGAAGAAGAGAAATCCTCCACTTGGTTCCTAAAATTACCAAAAGCTACAAACAGAAATAGACGTGTCTTTTCCATGAATATTAGTAAGGGGTTTTGCCATTTAGACAGATAGGATTTATTCTGACAGAAACCCAATTTGAATCCACTCTCTTTTGTAACTGATGGGCACCTGATTCATGACTGAAATTTTGGAATGGGAACTGTGTTTGTTTGTAGATGTTACAGATATCTGGCATTGCCAGAATTAATTTGTAAAAGAATTTAATTGGCCTAAAGGAATTTAGGCTTCTCTGGTAACTCAGCTGGTAAAGAATCCACCTGCAATGTGAGAGACACTGATTCAATTCCTGAGTCGGAAAGATCCCCTGGAGAAGGGAAAGACTGCCCACCCCAGTATTCTTGGGCTTCCCTGATGGCTCAGATGGTAAAGAATTCGCCTGCAATTTGGGAGACCTGGGTTTGATCCCTAGGTTGGGAAGATCCTCTGGAGAAGGGAATGGCTACCCACTCCAGTATTTCTGGCCTGGAGAATCCCCATGGACAGAGGAACCTGGTGAGCTACAGTCCATGGGGTCGCAAAGAGTCAGACACAACTGAGTGATTTCCACTTTCAAAGGAATTTAAGTGCTTAAATAAACACTCAAATATTTTTTAAAACACTGGCCAGAAGGAATTTCAGGTTCATGTGACCTAGGAAATATTCAGTATTGAATTAATGTCTGGTGTTAAAGTTAGCTTAAGCTTGTTTGTTTGATTAATACAGACATGTTTTAGGTCATCAACATCAAGTATAATACTTTTATTGTGTCTAGATTTGCTAGAAATCAAATACTGTAAGACCTTATTATTCCTATTACAAAGTTTGTCAGCAAGAAAAATAACAATATGATAAAGCTTTTAAGTAAATAAAATAGAAATAAATGAGGTAAGAGTTTTCAGTAAACACTATAGAAATAGCTGGGGCTTCCCTGGTGGTTCAGCAGTAAAGAATCAGCCTACCAATGCAGGAGACATGGGTTCGATCCCTGGGTTGGGAAGATCCCTGGTTGGAGAAAGAAATGGTAAACCACTCCAGTATTCTTGCCTGGGAAATCCCATAGACAGAGGAGCATGGAGGGACTACAGTCCATAGGGTCGAAAGAGTCAGACATGACTTAGCGACTAAACAACAAATAGGAATAATTATGATTTGGGAATATCTATCTAAAATAATTTCTCCAGATTTATGTAACTTGAAATTCAACAAAGTTAACTGAAGAGGCTTCACTGAATATCTGGGTCATTTCAAATGGGATAACATATTGGAACATATTTGCTGGGCATGTCTAAGTTTACCTACCTTTGCCTTCTCAGGAGAGGAAGACTGAAGCTCAAGTTTGTCAATTAGGAAATGCGGTATGACAGTTTCCAATTACTTGCTTCTTGGTTTTTCACTAGAGGTGAAGGTTTTAAGGTTCAGAATTGTAAGGTAAAATTTCAGCATGCAAAGATAATAGGACATGTGCTTTCAGCAAAGACGATATGAGGAATGAAAATGCATTTTGCTAAAGCAGAAAAGGTGGTTTTGTATTAGGGATGACTGTTTCTTTTTTATACATAAGTTTATTTTTAAAATTTTGGCTGCACTGGGCCTTCATTGTAGCGTGTGGGCATCTCTTGTTACAGAGTTCGGGGTTAGTTGCTGTGTGGCACTGACCAGGGATCGAACCTACATCCCTTGCATTTGAAGGTGGATTCTTAACCACTGGACCACAGGAAAGCCCTGAGCTGATTGTGTCTGAATGGGAAAGAAAGTGAGGGATAGATTAATACAGATACAGAAATTGTAGAGGGTTCTTAGAGCAGGAACACTGAAAGAGTTTTGTGCATGGTCAGGACTGGCTAAGATAACACTGAACTGAGTTAAGAAAACGAATTTTAAAAATAATGTACAAAACCTGAATTTCATTCTCTAAGAGGACAAGATTTTCTTAACATATTGAACTGCTTTTGATAATTGTGCATTTCCTTAAGTGATCTGTATTTGTCATTGAGATACTTTTTTTATCACTGGTTAAAACTTTTGATATTTTTGGCAAACTGCCCAAAGATCAAATTCTAAATGAAGTTAACATGACCTCAAGCTAAGTTTGAGGCTTTCCAAAGGGTCCCTGGAATACCTCAAATTATTTTCTCTATCTCAGAGGAATATCAAGCTAATTAAGCTTGTTTGGTATGTTAAACTACATAAGAAGCATTGTCAAATAAATGGTGATGAAATAGATTGTATCATAGAACTTCTTAGATTGTATCTATGTGTAAATGTTAATTATACACATTTTAGAAATTACGTGAAATTCCTAAAATTCTGGTACATCCTGGTAAATGATAACAAGTCATAATTTTAGTAATTATCTTAAATTGTATGTCACAGCAGTAGCCAAGTGTCTTTTCATCCACTTTGTAATCCTAATTGGTTGATGCCAAAGCAAAAAAGCATCTTTTTAATAGTTAGAGATGAGCAATTGCTATTTATGGCTTTACAGTGGCTTTTCAATGACTTTGTAGCTGTATTGGGGCTTCCCTGGTAGCTAGCTGGTAAAGAATCCGTCTGTAATGCAGGAGACCCTGGTCAGGAAGATCCCCTGGAGAAGGGATAGGCTACCCACTCCAGTATTCTTGGGCTTCCCTGGTGGCTCAGGCATTAAAGAATCTGCCTGCAATGCAGAGACCTGGGTTGGGAATATCCCCCGGAGGAGGGCACGGCAACGCGATCCAGTATTCTTGCCTGGAGAATGCCCATGGACAGAGGAGCCTGGTGAGCTACAGGCCATGGGGTCGCAAAGAGTCGGACATGACTGAGCGACTAAGCACAGCACACATACCTACTTTGTGAAGAAGCAGGATTTCATCAGGTGCAAATAGTTGTAGATAAAAAAAAGAAGATTGATTAGAGATTCTAAGAATATTCATCACCTCCATTCAGTAAGAAGTAGCCTGAACCATCTTCATCCTTTTTCCCACAGGATTCTGGAACTGACATTGACACTGGGGAATTGTAATAGAGAAGAACCTTTGTATTCTATTACAAATTAATCACTAAAGGGATGTTGCCTCTAAACTTAAATTATACATAAATGGCTCATTTCTGGGAACGCTGCCTCCCAGCTAATGAGCATTAAGGTAAATACCTTTGTTCAGGTCACAGGAAACATCCTGACCAGGCCCACCTGTGAATGACTGCAGGCAGGAAGTAAGTAACCTGTTCTCTCCAGCGGCTGGCCGGAACCAGGAAGGTTTGATTTTATTCCCTTCCCTTTTAGTGTAAAAGAAGCCTGAATCCCAACTCTGGCAAGATGGTTCTTTGGGACCCAAATCTCCTATCTCCTTTCTTGGTCTGCTGGTTTTCCAACTAAAGTTGCTGTTACTTGCCCCCACAACTGGTTTCTCAGTTTACTGACCTGTCTTGCAGCAAGCACTGCAAGCTTGCACTCGGTAACACAACCAGGAGGCTGACACCCCAAAGGCTGGGAGACGCCTGGGGAATGGCATCGCTGAAAGCTCATTCTCTCATGGTCTAGCCTGGATCCAGGAAATCTGAGGACAAGTGCACCTGACCGGAGTACCTCCATTATTCTGCACTTTGTTTTTTGGCTTAATGATTTATCTTGGCACTCTTTCCAGATCAGTCAATAGGAAGCTACCTTAATCTCTTTTGCTATAGCTGCATATGGTATTCCATTGCATTGGGTGTACAATTTATTTAACTAGTCTCACATTGTTGCTCATTTAGGTCATTTCTGGTCTTTTGCTGGTACAAACGGGTCTGCAATGAATGGTGCTGTCCAATGTGTCATGTCTGTAGATAAATATTTGTTAGTGGACTGCCTGCTCAAAGAGTGTAAACAAAATTTAATTTCCCTTCATAAGGATTGTATAGCTTAAGCTCCACCAGCACTATCTTGTTTTTCTACAGTTATCAATGGTGTGTAATCAAAGCCTTGCATTTTTGCCAGTGAGAATTAAAATGGTTTTTCTGGGTTTTTATTTTGTGCTTCTCATTTCATTTCCATATTTCAGAACTTACATTTTCCTTGTTAGAAAGATTAGATTAGCCCTTTTCTGGGATATTAGTGTGAATATTTCCTGGTTGGCTATTTGCTTTAACTATTTTTTGTTTGTTTGTTTACTGCTATACAGAAGTCTTTATTTTTATGGCATTAAAATGATCAGTGTTTTTGTGACTTCTGTGTCTTAAGGCACAATTTGAAAGGCCACCACAACTCCAAGATTATAAAGGAATTCTCCCATATCTTCTCATTTATTTAGTTTCATCATTATATTTATATTCATTTGGAATTCATCCTGGTATAAGGTGTGAGATCTGGCTCCAGCTTTAATTTTTAGGTGGTTACCCAGTTGTACCAACATCATTTGTTGTGGTGGTTTAGTTGCTAAGCTGTGTCTGACTCTTTGGGACCCCATGGACTGTAGCCCGCCAGGCTCCTCTGTCCATGGAATTCTCCAGTCAAGACTACTGGAGTGGATTGCCATTTCCTCCTCCAGGGGATCTTCCCAACCCAGGGATTGAACCTGTGTTTCCTGCTTGGCAGGAAGATTCTTTACCCATTGTTCATTTTTTGTAGTTTTATACTTGTCACCCCTCTGAGGTAATTTTTAAAAAATCTTTTGGTTAATTAACTAGACTGCTTCGCATCTCTGTGGCGATACTCTGATCTTCATTCTGTCAAGCAGGCTCTACAGCTGTGGCACGTGGGCGTGGTCACTCCTTGGCGCATGGAATCCTAGTTCCCCGACCAGGGATTGAACCCGTGTCCCTTCATTGCTCAGTGGATTCTCAACCACTGGACCACCATGGAAGTCCCCCGCTGAGGTCATTTTGAGCCAGATTTATGAGTATTAGTACTTGAAAAAATTGGAAGTTGCTCAGTCATGTCTGACTCTTTGGGACCCCATGGACTGTAGCCTACCAGGTTCCTCTATCCATGGAATTCTCCAGGGCAGAATACTGGAGTGAGTAGCCGTTCCCTTCTCCAGGGGATCTTCCCAACCCAGGGATTGAACCTGGGTCTCCTCCATTGCAGGCAGAGTCTTCACTGTCTGAGCCACCAGGGAAGCATGAATACATGAATTTTCATCACATGACTTTTAGGTTGCTTGTCAGAATACAGGCTGTAAGGAAAAAGGTCTTATGCTACCCTATATGAACTTCTTCTTGCAGAGCTACAGTCATTGGCAAACTGAAACTGTAAAACGTAACTTCCTCTCCAACATCACTGGGTCATCCTAGAAATGTTAAGGGTCAGAAAGAGCTGGTAACTAGTGGGCAGGCCAAATCATTTAATAGTTATTAATGACACCCATAAAAGACTCCGTTTTACCAGGCACAACCCACCAACTAAAGGGAGTGGGAACACCCAAGGACATCAGGGAAGTTGGAAAAGGAAGTGAGAAGTTGGTCTGTGTCCTTAGAAACGTGGACTTAATGACTAGGTCAATTTATTTTATTGACTCGATGTCCAGGATTCTCTAGTCATGTGCTATCTGTAGATCAGTCTCTAGGAATGTCTTATAGTCCCTTCTAGAAATTGAGGTAAAAAAGTCACTGAAAATTAACCATCTTAAAGTGAGCATTTCAGTGGCTTTTACTTTTATTTATTTGATTGTGCTGGGTCTCAGTTGCAGCCTGTGGGATCTAGTTCCCTGACCAGGGATCGAACCCGGGCCCCCTGCATTGGGAGCATGGAGTTTTAGCCACTGGACCACTAGGGACTTTTGGTATAGTTACAATGTTGTGCAACACCCACCTACTTCTGTCAAGTTCCAAATCATTTCTCCAGCAAAACACCATACACATTAAGCAGTTACTCCCCATTTCCTACTCCTTCCAGCTCCTGGCAACCACTAATCTTTCTACCTACATGGATTTCTGTAGTCTTGATATTTCCAATGAATAGAATCACAATATGTGACCTGCTGTGTCTAGTTTCTTTCACGCAGCCTGTTTTCAAGTTTCAGCCACATTGTACTGAGTTGATCAAAAAGTTCATTTGAGTTTTTCTGTAGGATGGCACGGAGAAACCCAGATGAACTTTTTGGCCAACCCAGTAGCTATATTCCCTTTTTGAACAAGTGAGCATGTCTCACCTGTGGATGAATGAGTGTTTAAGAGAATGAGTTAAACCTAGGGCAGGGTGGAGGCTCAAAATGGTATCCAAGGTATCCAGTGTATCCAAGGATGAAATTTTGGCGGAAAGAAATTAGAGCTTTATGCTTGGTCTGAAATGCCTGTACCAGATTCTCTATGTACTTGGGACTACGGGCTTTCTATTCTTTTCTGTGTATGTGTGTGCTGGTATTATAAGTTCTTAAGGCTTTATAATTTAGTGCAGCTAATCCCCTCTCATTGCTTTTTCAGGGTTTTTCTGTTTTTGTTTTGTACCATATTCTCCTAGTCTGATTTCTTTCTGTTCAGTTTTAAGGGGACTGTAAGCTGCTTTTGATGTGGTGAGGTGTTCAGCTTGATATACAGGAAGTACTCAATAAATGCTATCATAAATGCAATTAATTAAAGTCAATTATTATATTGAGTTCCTTGAGTTTAGGGCTTCTCTGGGAGACAGCAGAGGATAGTGGTCAAGTTTGGGGGCACCAGGCCAGTCACACGGATTCAAATATCTAATCTCGGGTTTCTCACTTATTAGCCATGTGATCTTTAGCAGATGATGCTCTGTGCTTCAGTTTATACTTAATGGAGCAGTTAAAAGGATTGTGAAATAACTAAGGTAAAACACCGAATACAACATCTTTAACACACTGAGTGGTCAACAGATGCTATTATGATTTGAATGGGTCATGTGGCTTTAAAATGTTTTTGAAACTTTTCTCTTGGCAAATTTCCCATAGCATCCAGTTATATATAAGATGAAAAATAGTCCTTTATTTATAACATTTAAACATTTGAAGGCACCACTGCAGACACTGAAGGTTTGCTGACCCCAACTATTAAAATCTTAGTTCTTCTTTCAACTTCTCCTTTTTTTTTTTCCCATTTATTTTTATTAGTTGGAGGCTGACTACTTTACAATATTGTAGTGGTTTTTGTCATACACTGACATGAATCAGCCATGGATTTACATGTATTCCCCATCCCTATCCCCCCTCCCACCTCCCTCTCTACCCAATCCCTCTGGGTCTTCCCAGTGCACCAGGCCCGAGCACTTGTCTCATGCACCCAACCTGGGCTGGTGATCTGTTTCACCATAGATAATATACATGTTTCAATGCTGTTCTCTCGAAACATCCCACCCTCGCCTTCTCCCACAGTCCAAAAGTCTGTTCTGTACATCTGTGTCTCTTTTTCAGTTTTGCATATAGGGTTATCATTACCATCTTTC